>NC_135516.1:1137500-1250424 GCF_051989575.1 Stigmatopora nigra
AATAAATTAATGTTTTTATCACTGTAGCTAACATTTACATACATGCAAACTCACATATCTTTTTCAATTATGATAACAAGCTATAAGTTTGGAGATGGGTCACGGTTTCATGTCACACGTTTTTCCTATAATGTACAACACCGCTGAACACTTAAAATCCCACTCAAAGTTGCCGTCACCTGTTTTTAAAATGTTATTATTTACTTTAACCATATATACTATTGATTTATGTGGGGAAATCTGCATCCACACAGAGACACAAAAGAGCATGGAACCTCCGATAGTGCAGTACTCCCACGTCTCATCCGCACGTCTTTCTCCTTGCTGCATCACCGCTGCAACATAAATTACCTAAATGTGCTGAATGTTCCTTATCTGGTTAAATGGCTATCTCCAATGAGATTCAATAGTTGGATTGATTAGACTTTTGCAATGCATTGACTACAGTGAGTCCATGTAGGTGTCACATGAAGACATGAGCCATGGCTTCATCAGCCTCTCAATGGCAAATATTGGCACATTATCACCACTTATTGTTCCAGTCAGAAATCACCCAAAACTCACTTTCTCATTGTAAATTGTTTTTGTAATTTTCAAGTTAAAAAGTTCTTATTTTCTGTTTTGTTTTTTTCCATTCATGCAGGACACTGGAGGAGCAACTGCAAAAGCCCAAGCTTGTCACACCTGCTTCTGAACTCTACAGTGCAGAAAATCAATGCAAGGCAAGGCTTTCCAAATATTTTATATTAATGAAAGTGGAAAAAAAGAAGGCTAGTGTGTTTTTTTTAGGCAGCACGAGAAAAAATAAGTTTAATTGTGTTTTATTGAATGGAAAGGTACTCACTTTAATAGAAGTTAAATTTAGTTAAACATCTACAAAAGCGCCAAACAACTCATCATCTGTATCTTATATGAAGAGTTCGGCCAAGTGGACAATTCATCCGCCCAACATGCTATATCACACATGTCAGAGTCATAGTTGTCGCCGGTGTATTCCGCGAACTTGATGCCAGCTTAAGCGAAAGCTCGAACAACAATCCTGTCTTACACTTGAGTCCAGGCATCCATAATCCATTGACATATCGTCGCGTAACTTGCTGTTTGCTGGTCTTTGTGTAACTATGTATACATTCAAACATCCATTGCTCCCAAGCCGTTTGCAACTTTGTTTTGAATGCTCTATTCACGGCAATGTCCAGCGGTTGGAGTTTCTTCGTCAAACCTCCCGGAATGACCGCAATTTCGGAGTTCACATGCCGGACTTGACGTTTCATTTCAGCCGTGAGATGGCCTCTCAAGGAGTGTTTGTTTTAATGACAATAAATGTCAGTTGTATGCAATCTGGGTCTGTTTTTTCTTATTTTTAATACCTTGTGAAGGTCTTAAATTTAACCCACAATCATTTAAAAAATATTGTAAGTACTCTAAAATTGCTTTTGTTCCAAACTATAGACACCCTGACCACACAATATGGGTAAAGAAAAACAAATTAAGCAGAACATGGATTAAAGGTAATTTGGCTGTATGTGAGAGGGATAACAAAACATATCCAGAGCAGAGACCTATGAGGAAACACTATTCTACATATGTTGAGCCGATTCAGACCCAGGAGCAGTAAGTATTCTAGTGGAAAAATGCACAACACCCTCTGGTTGCAGACAGGAAGTGTTACGACTCCCCTTGGTGGTAAGAAGTACCAGGGAGTCGCAACTACTACAGCAGAAAAACCCGGCCAAAGAGGAGACAGACACGAGGCAATTAGTATTAAATGATGAATGAATTTATTAACTAAAGTCCACAGATAACCTGAAATACGGGACAACGCAGGGGAAGAAAAACACTAAAGTGGCATGCTTAAATAAACAAGGTAGAATTACGGGCAGGATGTGGATCTTGTTTGGAGGGGGGGTTGAGTGGGAATTAGTCACAGCTGTATTGGCCCCAAAAAACACACACAACATACTACATAATGTATACCCAGGTTGACAGCCGTACCAGGAAGCAATAACTACTTTGTACTATTGAACAACTCTGCGTCTTTTAGAGCTTGAGGTCAGTACAGTGAGAACATGAAGGAGATCTGCCCTGGCTCTTGAACACATGTTGCTATCTGCCACAATAGGTGTTATGTAGACTAACGGGGCGTCAATATTCCAAAATATTAGCAAGCAACAAAAAGGGAAATGCCGGTACACAAACATAAGAGTTTATGGGGAAAACACATATAAAACAACCTTACAAACATAGAACTGGGGAAAATCAACAGATAACCCTAACCCTAGCTGAACGGGAAAAGCACACAAAAAGCACACTAACGAAAGGCCCAACGTAGTCAGAAAATAGTCAAACGCTGATGCACAAAAACTAGTTTAGGGTTTAAATACACAAATGGGGGTTGATGACAATAACCACTCTCTGTGTCACACAAGGGAATGAGAGCCAGAAAAGACACTGCAGGTGAAACTCATACGCACAGGACACAAGGAAACACACCCACCAAAACCCCCAACCAAACATGACCAAAATACCATCAACACACCTTTGAAATGACACTCAACAATCCGCCACATTTGGTTCATTCATATGACAAAATACTGTGCTCTGATCTCCCATTATGAAATTAATTTGTTCCAGCAAAAATAATATTAACATATTTACTCCCCCGCACGTAAACCGCACCCTTAAACTTGCCAATTTTTCGAGTATAAGCCCAATTTTCACCTCCATATTCATGGAATTAATCGGGAGTACAAATGTGTGACTTTGAAGGGAAAATCTAAAGAAAAATGATCACTGATAACACTTATTATATTTTTGAGATACTGTATGAATCAAAAGCATATTATTAGTCAATATCATGAGTTAGTATGTCTTTGTAAATGCAAAATATCAAATTGTTCAATTTGAGGAAAAAGTACATTTTGATGAGAACCTGATGCTTTCTATTTACAGAAATTACAACTTTCTTAACAGAAGTTTAAGATGTTGTGGCAGCCATGTTGCTTCTAATGTCAAAATATCTCAATTATTTCGATGGACCATATTAATCCAATAATTGTAACTTTCGAACAAAGAAATCAAAGTGGAATTTTGTTTTATTTCAAAATCAAGGCTACTCGTCTCGTGTCTGGCCGGTCAGCGCATGTTTAACTAGGTTGAGACAGCAGCGCCCTAGGTAAGAGGGTTCCCCCGGGACCTAGGTAGGATGGCTGTGCCCCGAGCGAGCAGTCGCGGGAACATCAGTTGTTTTAAGTTGTATGCAAAATAATTACATTTTTGTTCTTCTTGAATTTCATCCATAGACCTCAAATTAAATTTTGTTTATGTTTTCTCTTAATTTAGAAAAGAAATGACCGTATCTGGTGCATTCTCTTGCGTCATGACGCCATTTCGTTCTGCTGTCAAGGTGCCATTTTGTCATGCCATCATCATGCCATGGCGGCATCAACTTGCAGTTTCGCGCTTGTCGTGTTTTTATGCGTATATAAGCCGTACCCTCGATTCAGTCATAATTTTTTCGTCTCACAAAAACAGCTTATGTGCAAGTAAATATGGTAACCCATTGAAATGAATAAGAAATGTCAATATTCTTTCAGAAAAAAATCTTTGAATCCAATCTTTCATATGATACCTCCCATGTCTACATGCATATCATGCACAATATTTAACTCAGAGGATGAGACAAAATACAGGTAGTCATTTCAGAAGTCTTTTCGGAGAATGCTTGAGGCTGAGAGAGTTATCATATCTCAGACGTCATCATTTTGTTTTAGTTCTCTCTATAAAAGTGAATGATGATATATCACTTTTTTTTCATTCATATAGTTGGCTGCTGAATACATTGAAACAGTGGACAAATGCTATCAGGTAGGATTGACAGCTGGCACACCTGTCCAGTCCACAGGAGAGACTGCATCTGGCATTAACATTGACAACAGGTAACACTAAATTTCATTTTGCAGTACATCTTGCAGCTTTTTCTACTTATAATCTCCTTCATTACTTAGATTTCCGTCCTTTTTTGTGGGGGTTGTCCATTTAAAATAGCAAGATTAGTGGATTTGACCACAATTTTACCAAAGACTATATTAAGATATTTTCTCACCCTCTTGCTACTGTGACATTGAATTTCCGGAGTACGCGATGAATAAAGTTATCTAATCTAATTTAGGGACATCGATTAATTGTTAACTTGTGTTTTGCTTTCAATCATTGTTGTTTGCATTATATTAAAGATGGAAATTTGCAGTTTAAACGGGTGACACGAGATGTGGAGACAGGGATACGGGATCAAAACTGATCAATAATACAAAACAATCAAATGAAACTAAATGATGAACCAGGTGATTGCCATCAGTCTAAACTTAGACTAAATTTACTACATTGTGGGATATATATATACGTTTGGTTTATCAAGATTGATATGTAGAGCTTGGCGATAAAACAAGAACAATAGTTATTGTGAAATAATTTCTGTCAACGATAATATTAAAAACTTTCCATAAAATTCAATAATTTTAAACTGCAATTATCATCACCCGACCACTACAAAGAGCGAGGGCGCTGTTTCAAGAACAATGCTAGTTTAAGACCAATGCTAAGGAGAAGAGGAAACATGTTATTAGAATGTTAGCAATAGATGCTAACATGGAGAATGAACGCAAAGGGACAGTTAGCGATTATGAAATGAATGACAACACAGATCTCATCCACTAAAAGATCCAAGTGAACTCTCCCTGGCGTTTTCTTCATTTTTTTTTAAATGCCTTGTAAATGTACAAAAGAACAGCCTTATTGAAAATGTCCTTAACCCACTTTTCTTATTTGAGGACAGCCTGTAATATTTTTCTTACTTTATCTTACTTTTTCTTACTATATAAATAAAAATGTTGCAAAAATATATATATTTTTTTACCATCGGTAAAAATGGGTTAAATTGATCCCAACTTATTTTTTTTTTTTTTGTAGATGGCCATTTGTGAGGTAAATTTACAGTTTCTTTTTGTGTGGCAAAGAAAGCAAATTTATATACGTAATGGCCGTTTAAAATCTATCAAGATTTCTGCAGATTTTATGCTTTACTTTTCAAAGTGCAACATGTCTTATTTTTATTGCACAACTGAACAACAAAAATAAAATCTTACATATTAACATAAATATGTGCATTTACATGGAAATTGTTCATAAAAATGTGCTCTCTCTTATTTACTCAGTGTGAAGTTTCAAATTAGAAAAGAAAATGTGATATTTATCGATATCGAATGATATTTAATTTTAATTGTGATAACAATTTTTGTCATATCGCCCAGCTCTAGTGCTATTTTATACTAGATAAATTCATATTGATCATTTCAAAAACAATTTTAAAATACCATACACTGAGAAAAACACTCAGAAACATGCTGTCTCTTTTTGAATACTAGATATATTCTTGCTCATATGGTTCACATGTATGATAGTATTGGCAGAAAAAAACATGCTCAATGAAATACCATCAGCGTTAGCAAATGCCTGCAGTATGATTGACAGTTTAAATTGAAGCTTACAGCACCTCAGCCCCAGCATGCCATGCTGTTTTTCTATTCCATTTGCTCATATCTTTTCATTCTTTTAAATTTCCCAGGGTTGTTAACGACAGTCTTTCCTTTACCTGATCCAACAATGTATTCATTTTTACTTTGGGTGTACGGTCCCCTTTAATGGTTTTAGAAGCTCACAGGTCTTTTCCAATCCCTCAGTTTGTCTTGCTATGTGTTGCTAAGATTAAAAAAAAAAAAATTCTAACTTGGCTTGAAGGCGGGCCTGGTGGTGCGAGTGGTTAGCGCGTCGGCCTTACAGCGCTGGGGTCCTGGGTTCAAATTCAGGTCGGTCCAATTGTGTGAAGTTTGCATGTTCTCCCCGGGCCTGCCTGGGTTTCCTACGGGGACTCCGGTTTCCTCCCACATTCCAAAGACATGCATGTTGGCTCATTGGACACTCTAAATCACCCATAGGTATGACTGAGAGTGAATGGTTGTCCGTCGTCTTGTGCCCTGATCTCGAATTTTGTTTTGGTCTGCATTATTTTAGGGCCTGATAGATGTGAAAATACAACGTCGGGAACAGGTTAAGAAAGAGTGATATCAATTTAATAGGAAATACATTTATTACCGGACTGCAAGTTGGGGAGAGAGCTAAAAAAGCTGCGAACACACTCAGTCTGTTGTCCTCGTAACTCTCTCTGAATGAACAGTGAGTCAGTCTGAATATAGGAAAACAGGGCATAGTATGGTTTCTATGATGACCAAACTCTGGGCAAAGTCTGATTAATCAGTGGCAGGTCTCCATGACAATGACCAAACTTTGGGCAAAGTCTGATTAATCAGTGATAAGTCTCAATGGCAACGACCAAACTTTGGGCGAAGTCCGGTTAATCAGTGTTAAGTCCCCATGACAACAACCAAACTCAGGGCAAGTTTCTTATGACACCGATGTTTCTATACTTACAAAAACTGATACGACTTGAACAAGCAATTGCCAAGCGACTTTGTCATTTCATCTTAATGTTATCTTACAATTCCCTCTTGTTGTGAGTATAAAACCATCAGAACTTCGTTTGTTAGCGACACTACTTTTGAACAAAATTATTCACAAATTATCTCAAACTGGAGTTTGGGAGATCGCCTCATGGTCTGGTGTCTCAGAACAGGAAAGATATATAAGTGTCAGACAATAACGCAACATCAGGGTCAGATTGGGGTGTGGATTGTTACATGTCTATATGAGTTATTATTAGCTGGGTTTCAACAATCATGGTACGTTTTAATGTGGCAAACTCATTTTATCTTAATGTTATCTTACATGCCTTACTGGATTTGTTTTGAAAATATATAGCTGGACATTATCTTTCCAAGAGTTATAGTTTTTAAAAAGCGCCTCATGCATTTTATTATACATTTTTTCAATGAAATTTCAGTAAGCCCTCTAATTTTGTGCATAATGTGGACAAGAAAGTAGGATCACCCCTATTATTACTACCAAACTACATATTTTCAGGGCCTACACAATAAAGCACCCAAGTATTCAAGAAGTGTATTTATTAAATATTGCAGTTATAAGCATATGAAAACAAGAAAAAAAAGTCCCCCTCCGTTGGTGCTCTCTGCTGTCCAATTCGCCGAGCAAAATGTTTCCTTAATAAGCTCCTCGGCAAAAGGTCACATGGGGCTCGAATTTCTGATAAAAATCCACCCTCACATGGCATCCTGGCCACCCAGAAAGCAGTATTTTTGGATTAAAATGATGGCCACCGCCCACTGCCCACCATTTTTTTTCCTCATTTGAGTGACCTGTCTTCTGCTTGCAAGTTTCTACGTGGATTTTCACATTTTTATGAACTTTCTTTTCTGGGGAAAAAAAACGCGATGGGGTGAAGCCGCGAAGTGAAGAAGGATCACCATACAGTCATACTACTACCGTATTTTCACGACTGTAAGGCACACTTAAAAGTCTTAAATTTTCTCCAAAATAGACAGTGCGCCCTATAATCCAGTGCACCTTATATATGGAAATAAACAGAAAACCAAAAACGAAATACCACCACTGTCGGATATTAAAAAAACACAAACGCCTGAACTGAAACAATACTGTTAAATATGCAGAAGCCATCTTAGTTTACAAAATCTTCCATCATATAGCTCCTCCCCCACTGCAAGATTTTATACAAAAAAAATCCAAAACATCAACAATGGCTGGCTCTAGAGGTGACTGTGAAGTGAGTGCTTCATACCTGGAAGTCAATAGCAATTACAGTATTTTCACGACTATAAGGCACACTTAAAAGTCTTAAATTTTCTCCAAAATAGACTGTGTGCCTTATAATACAGTGCGCCTTATATATCGAAAAATGTCATTCATTGAGGGTGCGCCTTATAATGTGGTGCACCAATAGTCGTGAAAATACGGTACTTACAAAATTAATTTGTTGCAGAACTTTTTCCGTAACTTTAAAACAGTGATTTTCAAACTTTTTTGGCCACCGCCCCCTTCACCGCCGGGCCAAAATGCCAACGCCCCCCTCTTTACCCCTTTCCAACGAACGAAGCTTAAATAAATAGAAGACAGGCGCCTCAGATATTATTCGCTAATTTCGTTTCTTTTAATAGACCAATGCGCAGTTCACCTCGAATCATAAAAATTGATAGCTGATGCATTAAGCCGGTCGCTGTGCGCATACGTCTGTGGTTAAGCGTTGCCGGCGCGCTATTGTGTGCTCCTCTGCGGCTGACTGGATGGTGGTGGTTTCCCCAGTCGCCTGCATCGACGATAAACTCGCGACAATTAGTGATATACGGTATATGCGCGCTGCTCGTGAGCGCTCGAGCAGACAACGTTTCTTGTTTCAATAAAGCTGACAATCAATTTTTCCGGTCTTTCTACAAACACCAACGTGCAACAGTTTTACTGTAATTGCTCGCATCGCGCCCGCTTCACTATTTCGAACGCCCTCCATTGTCGCCGAGTTTATCGTCGATGCAGGCGCCCCTGGGAAACTCACACCATCCAGTCAGCCGCAGGGGCGCACAATAGCGCGCCGGCACGTTAAACCACTGCGTTAAATGTCAGTAGAGCTGTACTTTATATGGTCAAAGTAATCCAATGTTGTATGAAAATTGTGAGGAAACACAAAAATGAGACCAAATTATAAGAACTTGATTAATGTCTTAAAATGAAGAAGCATACAAAATATTTCCGTGTTGAAACGCAGGGGAAGAAGAGGAAGGTAACAGTATGCAACAGAGAGAGCACACAACCACTCCTATGTCTTGTTTTGGGTGAATGTGTGTGCGTGCGTGCGTGTTTGTTTGTTTATTTGTCTGTTTGTTTTTCGCCTTGTGTATCCCTCAGGCTTCCCTTGCGCTGAGGAAGGGAAGCCCGGAGGGTCTGTGACACAAGGCGAAAACCAAGCATCCACAGACACACACACATCCACACACGCACACATCCACCCAAAACCCTAACAAGACATGACAAACACATGAACAAAACATTTAGAATTCAAACAACAACATTAACAACATTAATCAACAACACATTTTAACGGTTAATGATTTATTTAAAATTTAACTTTTCACCCATTTTATTAGTTGCTAATGGTTCTTAACTGTTTGGATTTCACTTGGCCTTCTGTCGTGCTGGTTGATGGACGTTTAAAAAAATAAACACTACCCGAAGACGATTGCCTTGTAGACTTGTGCTTTTTAGACTTGGCGTTCAAACACATCCTGTCCCGCAGAGAGTCCTGTGGTGGGTACTCTGGGAGTATGGGGTTCCGGAACCCCTGTTATGCAGTGCCCGGTCCATTTATGACCGGTTTTAGAGTCTAGTCTGCGTAGCTGGCAGTAAGTCGATTCAGTTTCAAGTGGGGGTTGAACTCCGCCAGGGTTGCCCTATGTCACTGATTCTGTGCATCTCTTTAATGGACAGAATATCTAGGTGCAGGCGTGGCACTGAGGGGTTTCGGTTTGGTGGCCTCAGTATTGCATCGATACATTTGCAGATGATGTGGTTCTGTAGGCTTCATCAAACCATCTCCAAGGTGATCTCCACCTCTTGCTGGAATGATTCGCAACTGATTGTGAAACGATCGAGATGAGATTCAGCACCTCCAAATCTGAGAAATGCTCTTCAGTTGGAAAAAGGTGGCATACCCTCTCCGGGTTAAGGGATCAGGTCATTTCCCAGGTGGAGTAGTTTAAGTAACTTCAGGTCTTGTTCACGAGTGAGAGAAGAATGGAACAGGAGATTGACAGGCGGCTGCAGTGATGCGGACTCTGCACCGGTCTGTCTGTTCATTATAAGAAAGAAGTTGATTCTCAAACAAGAACTGTGAACTAAGGAGTAAAAATGCAGTGCATTTTTTTACACTGTAATCCACAGATTGATGTTATTGAAAATGAAAGACTACTCACATGTTTATGGGCAAAAAAAACATTCAATTCCATGAGTGAAATTCGGCTATTTTTCCCACAACTGGATTTCAAATGTGCTTTACAGACCATTTAAAAACGTTTTGACTTCTCATCCTGGTAAACTGCATCTCTTATTCTCTATTCATTTTTAATGTTATTGTGATCATTGCCACAGATTAGGAGTATGCAGTGTGCAACCTCTAACAGAAGGCTTTTTTCTGTCCTCTTCGTCATCACTTCTGGAAATCTTGGAGGCGATCAAAAATCCTACGTAAGTGTATGTTATAGAAAACTGCTCGTTGTTGCATATTCTTGCAGGGGTATATCTTAAATTAAAAATGCCTTTGTTTTAACATATGTACTCGCATATTAACCACACTCTTAAAATTGTTGAATTTTACAACTCCGATATAAGCCGCCCCTTGATTCACAATCCTAATCTCCATATTCAAAGTTTTAATCGGGAGTACAAATGTGTTACTTTGAAGGGAGAAACTTAAGAAAAATCATCGCACGTAGCATTTCTCAGATACTCTATTAATCAAGCGCACGCTATTAGGGTAAATATCATAAGGAAGTTAATACGCTTGTCTTTGTAAAAGCAAAAGCCTAATTGTCATACCCAGCTGCATATGACAAAATAGGTAGTGCTTCTCCATAAAGTGCGTTTCCCAGCAAAAGACCCAAATAACTGATAATTTCAGCCTCATAATTTGGCATTGTGCCGTAATGGATACATCACATCACCTCCCGAGCGGATCACTTACTTCTCACTGTTTCTCACTTACCTTCAGTCAGCCAGTAGGAGGCAGATCACCGCCTAACTTCTTTTCATATTACCTCATCCCGAAGTTATTACGCAGAAGGGATTGTGTGTCGCGTTATCGCAAGTTTAGAATCCTGATGGATGTGGGAAAAAACTGTCTTCAAGCCTATTTGTCCATACTTTGTGAGACCTATAGCGTCTGCCAGAGAGCAGCAGCTGGAACAGGTTGTGACCAGGGTTGTATGGGTCCCCGACAATGTTCCTAGCTCTGCTGAGGTAACGAGGGCTGGCAATATCTTCCAGTGAGGGCAGAGAGCAGGCGACAATCTTCTGGGCAGTGTTCATCACTCTCTGCATAGCCTTTTTGTCTGCTGCCGTGCTTCCAGCGTACCACACTGTGATGCAGTATGCCAAGATGCTCTCCATAGTGGCTCTATAGAAGGTTACCTGGGTACTCGAAGGAAATGGAGTAGTTTCTGGGCCTTCTTCACTACTGCCGCGGTGTTTGAAGACCAGGAGAGCTTATCCGTGAAGTGGACCCCCAGGAATTTAAAGGGCTGGACCCTGTCTACACATACTCCATTTATGAGGAGTGGGGCCAGATATGTGCTGTTTGCGAAAGCCCAGGATTATTTCTTTAATTGTTGTGGTGTTCAGTGTGAGATTGTTCACCGAGCACCACGAAGACAGTTTGTTGACCTCATCTCTGTAGGTCAACTCATCCCCTTATGAGATGAGTCCGAACACAGTGGTGTCAGACTGGTGGGTTGGTGTACAGTCGGATTTGTATAGGAAATACAGTAGAGGACTCAGTACACAGCCTTGAGGGGAGCCAGGGCTCAGTGTAACGGAGGAAGAGAGATGGGGACCAAGTGTAACAGTTTGTGGTCGGTTGGTTAAGAAGTTCTTTATCCAGCAGCAGATGGAAGAGGATAGTCCATGGTGTTAGATTATTTCAGTCAGAATGTCTGGTATTATAGTGTTGAAGGCTGAGCTATGGTCAATGAAAAACATCCTCACATAATTCCCATGGTGCTTCAGGTGGCTCAGTGCTGTGTGTAGAGAAATGGCGATAGCATCCTCAGTGGACCTGTTTGCGCTATAAGCAAACTGGTGAGGGTACACTGAGGGAGGGATTGTATTCTTGATATGGCGGGTGACCAACTTTTCAAAGAACTTCATGATCACAGGCGTGAGTGCAACAGGCCTATAGTCATTCAGACTGTCAATGGTAGGCCTTTTGGGGACAGGGAAAATTATGGCAGATTTCGGGCAGGATGGAATGATGGCTTGTTGCAGGGAACAATTAAAAAAAAAAAAGAAAACTCCAGCCAGCTGGTCAGCACAGGCTTTGACCACCTTCTCAGGTACTTTGTCGGGGCCAGCATCATTCCTCGTGTTCAAAGACCGCATTAGCGGTTTCACTTCATGTTCCTGAAACTGTATGCGTATCGTATCTTAAGATAAATATTTACTCAAAATTTCACTTGTATCTCAATTCACTCGTAAATTGAGGTACCACTGTAGTTTTCAGCAAGTCTCTGGGTGCAATAATAGCATTGGATACACATGTCATAGGTATAAAGGTTGATATTTCAACAATCGACCGCAAGACCTTCGCTCAGTCTTAAGTACTATTGGAATGTGCTGACATGGTAAACTAGCACATCTATCAAGGATACTTGTGTCTGGCCAGTCAAAGTACATTTATATCTGTGGTGGGATGGCGACGCCCTGAGCGAGCAGTGGCAAGCACAAGTTAATTGTATCACGTTTTATGCAAGATACAGGTTTTTGGGACACAATGAACATCAGCATTGGGAGCACACTTTTCCAGCTGCAAATCATGGTCTTCTCCTTCATGTCCTTAATTGCATTCTGGATGTTCGTCAGATATGTGGCAATCTTGTATTTGCGTCTTGTATTTGGACAATTTTATAGGACAGCCCCCTTTTGGCGAGGTACACGTTCGAAATGAAGCACTTAAAAAATCAGTCCTTAGGGAGAGCTGTCGTGATACAAGCGTTCCTGTTGCTCATCCAGTACTCAGGCAGCAATGCTTTGTTCTTGTTTTTCAAAGCGTGGGGCCAGTCAAACCATGAAGCCAGCAGCATTCCCACACATGATGAGTGTCAGGCGATCCGTGTGAACTTTGAAACTTGCCACTTCGACCCTGGCATCCTTGAATGAAAATGTGCGGGAAGGCATATGTTTCCAGAACGCCAGTGGCATCCATGTTATAAACTTGCTCTATAAGATAACCGTTCTCTCTAATTATTTTGTGAAACAATTCCTCGACTAACCTTTTTGCTGCCTCTTGGTCAGCAGATGAGGCTTCTCTATGCATCGAAACACTTTAAACACACAATTTTGAACTTTTCAACTTTTCTTCGGATGCAATTCAGTATTCTTTCTCCTCCAAACACGAGAACCTGTGTTTCTACCAAACAATTCTATTTTGGTTTCATCGGACCATAACACATTCTCCCAGTTCTCTTCTGGATCACCCAAATGCTATCTCGCGAACTCCAGGCGGGTCTTGATGTGTATCTTGTGTGTAGGCATTGACGTCTGGCAGTGCATGATTTAAGTCCCTAGCGGCGCATTGTGTCACTGATAGTAGCCTTTTGGTACTGTGGTACCAGCTCTTTGTAGGTCATCCACTAGTGCTCCCCGCGTTGTTCTGGGATTTTTGCTCACTGTTCTTGTTATTGGGGGTGAGATCTTGCATGGAGCCCCGATGGAGGAAGATTATCAGTGTTCTTGTATGTTTTCCATTTTCTAATAATTGTTCTCACAGTTGATTTCTTTACACCAAGCCTTTTACCTATTCCAGATGCAGTCTTCCCAGCCTAGTGCATGTCTGCAATTTTGTCTCAGGTGTCCATCGACAGCTCTTTGGTCTTCGCCATAGTAGAGTTTTTGAGTGTGAGAGAATGATGTTTTAGACCTCTTTGACAGCCAGAAATGTTGCTTGCTTGTTGGTGACCAAATACTTAATTTCCACTCTAATTTGGGAATAAATTGTTTAAAAATCAAACAATGTGAGTTGGAGGTGTTTTTCTGTCATGGTAAACATTTACCCATGTTGACAATTACAGGCCTCTAATCTTTTCAAGTTGGAGAACTTTCACAATTGGTGGTTGACGAAACACTTATTTGCCCCACTGTATGTTTGAAAGCAGCTATTGTGTGTTGCTGTGTTTTCTTTTCAAGATCTCGGAAAAAAAAAATCACGTTTTATTTATGAACATAGGACAGGTGTACTACTTCTCCCAGAGCAGAAGTGCCTACCAATCAACTGCTTCATAAGCGCTGAGGTCATCCACTGGTTAGTCAACAATGTTAAGGGCATCGCATCACAGAGCATGGCTGTTGAACTTATGCAGGTAATATTTTCTTTGGTTCAAATATTTGTTCTTCTCTTTCAATATTTCTAATCCAAATTATGCACATGGGTGGGGGGGGGGGTGTTCCTAGTTCCTTTGTGATCAAAAATTGTTTTGGTAACAAATACATTTATTTGAATGGCACTGGGGTTGTTCTGTTTCCTGGCTTAAACAATAGATACAGCAACTTTTGATTAAATCAATTTTCTTTATTATTATATTATTCAGAATGTTTTTTTATAAATTCAGTTAATTGTCTCACAAAATACAAATGTCAATACAAGCCCACGCACCCTTCAAGTACAGACATATAATTTGTGGTTTCAAATTTTATACCTGTCAATTTATACGTATTTTCCCTGTGTTTTATATGTTTTTGATCATTTTAATTTTTTTATGCGGTATCACAATTTTTGTTCGAGACTTTTTTAAATATGTTTTTTGTAAAACTGATTTCTTTTTACCCATTTTGGCTCTAATCCGGATCGTCTCAGTCACTAGTAGCAGATGAAAATGTCATCATCGACTACAAATAGTATTGTCATGCTTTAATTGTGATATGCGCATAAGAAGTATATGTAGTAGTAATGATTCTAGATTAGGTCCTTTGCTGCACCCTCTTGATGATGGCGTTAGCCACCCAAGTGAGATCAGCAGGGATGTGGACTCCTAGGAATTTGAAAGTCTCTACTTGCTCCACACATTCTGCATTAATATACAGGGGCGACGACCAGCCCTGTTCCATCGAAAGTCCAAGATGAGTGATCTGGTTTTGGACACGTTTAGTGCCAAATTATTCAATCTAAGGACATCATCTCTGTAGGCCGTCTCATTCTCCCATGTGATCATCCCCACCACTGTTGTATTGTCTGAAAATTTCACAATAATGTTCTCAGGGTGCATGGGTCTGCTGTCGTGTATGTGTGAAGAGCGACTAGAGTAGTGGGCTCAACCTTTGGGTGAGCGTGTGCACGTGCGTATAAAACAATGAAAATTGCACAAAGTGTTTTCTGTGAGTGACAATGCTATCCACTCCTAGCCGTGTCACCAGTTTTAATCTGTGGTATTTTTTTTTTCAACAGTCATTAAATGATTATTAAATCTCTCATCTAGCTCCTCTCGATCCGGGGGAGCAGCGGCTCTACTCCGAGGCCCTCCCAGATGACCGACCTTCTCACCATGCGGAGGAAATTCATTTCAGCCGCTTGTATCCGGGATCTCGTTCTTTCGGTCACGACCCGCAGCTTGTGACTGTAGATGAGGATGGGAATGTAGATCAACCGGTAAATAGAGAGTCTCGCTTTTAGAAGAACTGGTTCAGAGTCTGCATCACTGCAGACCCCGCCTGTCGATCTACCGCTCCATTCTTCCACCACACCTGGGGAAGGACCTGATCCCTGTCCCGCAGAGGATTTTTTTTCCGTTCGAGGACAATGGTCTCAGATTTGGAGGAGCCGATTCTCATTCCGACTGCTTCTCACTCGGTTGCGAATCGTTTTAGCGAGACTTGGACATCACGGTCTGGTGAATCCAACAGAACCACATCATCTGCAAAAAGCATACTTCCCGGGGAACACGGTTAAACGCCTTCTCCAAGACCACAAAGCGCATGAAGCATGGTTGGATGAACTCCCATGACCCCCCAAGGACCCTGCTGAGAGAGTGGAGCTGATCCACAATTCCACGGCCAGGACGAAAACCACACTCTCCAACTGAATCCGAGATTCGTCCTCCCGGTGGTCTCTTTTCCTTCAGAATAAACATTCCTGGGGAGGCTGAGGAATGTGATTCCCTCGTAATTGGAACACACCCACTTTTCAACAAGGGAAACACCACCCCGGTCTGACAATCCAGAAGCATTGTCCCCGATATCCACATAGTTTTGCACGTGTGTCAACTGAGACAGCCTTACAACATCCAGAGCCTTTAGAAACTCTGGGCAGATCTAATCCACAACCAGTTTTGCCACCAAGGATTTTTTAAACCACCTTCTTTTGACTTCAACTCCAGCGATAAGAGAGTCCACCCCAGAGTCCACCAGCTCTGGTTCCTCATGGGAAGGCACGTCGGTGGAATTTAAGCAGTCTTCAAAATATTTGACCTACCAATTCACAACATCCCGAGTCGAGGTCAGCAGCACTCTCCAGTACCCCCTCCAAGGACTCCAAATAGAGTGGGTGCTCTGAACTGCTGTTTTGTGCATATGCACAAACAACCTCTCCCCAACCTCTCATCCACCAGGGTAAACCCCTACATACAGGCAACAAGCCGGGGGTAACAGGTATGCCCACACCCACTCTGTGTCTCTCACTGTGGGCAACTCGAGACTGGAAGAGTATCCAAGCCCCCTCGAGAGGAGTGATACCAGGACCCAAGCTGTGTGTAGAGGTGAGCCTGACTATGTTGAGCCGGAATTTCTCAACCTCAGGCACTATCTCAGGCTCTTTCCCAACCAGAGGTGACATTCCCCGTCCCAAGAGCCAGCTGGGGATCGGACTGCCAAAGATCCCTCCTTTGGCTGCCGCCCAACTGTCAGCGCATCCGACCTCTTTGGCCGCCCTCACAGGGGACCACGTCACTTCTTCGGGCTGTGCACGGCTGGGCCCCATGGGTGTAGGCCCAGCCACTATGCGCTCGCCATCACGCCCCTCCTCAGGACCTGACTCCAGAGTGTAGCCCTGGTGAGGGCAGACGTTGTCCAATAATGTTGCTCATCATGAGGTCTTCTGAGCCATTCTTCGTTTGGTCCCTCACCTTGGACCAGTTTGCCTTGGGTGACCCTATCAGGGGCACAAGGCCCCAGACAACATTTCTCCAAGGATCACTGGGACACAAACCCATTATATTAATTCAACCCCAAATATTAATTAAATTGCCACACATGCAGCACTGGTTTTGTAATTTTTCTCACCTCATTTTGCCACTCGCTGTATGAAGCATCATGAGTCCTGATAATCATTTTTTTGCTTCACTTCAAATTCAAAAGGTTAAACAGACGTTATGTTTTTGTCACTAAACAGTCACAGGTCCAAAAGCCAGGCTACATTACGGCAGTACAACTGGATGGTGTCACTGCCCAGTGTGCATTGCAACAATGGCGACTTGCTAGTTTAACTAATTTTTCACATTTTGTAAAAATTAATGCACCAAAAATTTCTTATTTTAAATTAGTTTACAGAATACTAATATTTAACTATTCAAAACTAGCACATATTTTTAGTCATGTAACTATTTAAATTGTTACGGAAATGAGCAAGTTCTTCCAAGTCATGACAATTTAAACGTGGAAAAATACTCGCCGTGGCAAAATTGTAAAAAATATCTTGCTATGTCATCTAATCAAATGTTTATAGAAAAGTGAGAATCCACTTTTGTGGATACACTTAAAGACAATGATAGAACAGCTATGAAGAAATGTGTATAATACATAAATATGTTAAAATATACTCATACTGAGGCTATTTATCTACAATTACAGATTTCCAAATTAAATGGCAGAAAAAAAACTTGACCATATTTGACATGGGAGTTTTATTGTCAACTTGGGTGTCAATTCAATCTTTTTAATTGGCTTACTAAGTGGTTCAAAATACAGGCCCACATAGCAGGATTGTCTTCGGTGTACTTGTGTTTTTAAAAAAATATATATATATTTTTTTATAGAAAATGCTTGAGGAAGGTTTGGTGGCCCATGCATCTGGAGATGCAATGCGTACCTTTGTTTATGGCTTCTACATTTACAAGATTGTGGCAGAGAAGGAAGGTGAATACATTGTAAAAAAAAACGCTATTTTGATTTTAAGTACAAATACTCAACTTTATTATTTGATTTTCTTTCAGCAAGTACACAGCTACCCCAAAACCCAGGTTGTGGATGGCCCTCTGCAGCCTTGGAAGACTTGTCCCTTTTTCAAAAAAAGTGGTTTGAGGTGGCCTTCGTTTTAGAGGAGCAACAACCTTGTGATCTACCAGCTTTCCTCCAACCCCGGCTGCCGAGTCGATCAGCCTGTCATGCAAGCAGGCACACATCTTTCAGTCGCAGTTTTGGAGGGCGCAGCCAGTCAGTTGCACTGCTCGGTAAATAGAGCTGAGGTTCTGCAGTTTTTTGAATAACATTGCACCAATGCATACAACTGACGCATCCAACTTCACATTTACAGTGGGGCAAATAAGTATTTAGTCAACCACCAATGGTGCATGTTCTCCCACTGAAAAAGATTAGGGAGGCCAGTAATTGTCATCATGGGTAAACCTCAACCATGAGAAAAAGACTATTATCGGTAAAACAATGCACCGCCAGGGACTCAAATCCTGCACTGCCAGTTGTGTCCCCCTGCTGTAGCCAGTACACATCCAGGCCGGTCTGCAGTTTGCTAGAGAACAGTTGGATGATCCAGAAGAGGACTGGGATAATGTGTCATGGTCAGATGAAAACAAAATATAACTTTTTGGCAGAAACACAGGTTCTCGTGTTTGGAGGAGAAAGAATACTGAATTGCATCCGAAGAACACCAAACCCACTGTGAAGCATGGGGGTGTAAACATCATGCTTTTTGGAATATTTTTCTGCAAAGGGACCAGGACGATTGATCTGTGTGAAAGGAAAGAATGAATGGGGCCATTTTGAATAAAAATCTCCTTCCATCGGCAAGGACATTGAAGATGAGACGTGGCTGGGTCTTTCAGCATGACAATGATCCCAAACACACAGCTAGGGCAACATAGGAGTGGCTTTGTAAGAAGCATTTTAAGGTCCCGGAGTAGCCAGTAATGTCACTGCTCTAGAGGAGAGCTGCATTGAGGAATGGGCCAAAATACCAGCAACAGTGTGTGAAAAGCTTGTGAACAGTTACAGAAATGTTTGACCTCCGTTATTGCCAACAAAGGGTAAATAACAAAGTATTGAGATGAAATGTTGTTTTTGACCAAATCCTTATTTTCCACCATGATTTGCAAATACATTATTTAAAAATCAAACATGTGATTTTTTGTTTTTTCCTCACATTGTGTCTCTCGGGTTGAGGTTTACCCATGTTGACAATTACAGTCCTCTCTAATCTTTTCAAGTAGGATTACTTGCACAATTGGTGATTGACTAAATACTTATTTGCCCTACTGTAATTGGTTGTTTCTGTCAGGCAAGAATGATGCAGAGGGAGAGATTGTAGAAAAACAGTTCTATAGATTGTCCAAAGCTCCTTCAGTTTCAGTATTCCAGATAATAGGTTCTTGGTGTAGGATAATTAATACTGAGGAAATGCCACAACATTTAAATCTAAAATAAATTTGCAAATCCCTGAGTACTTTGTTGCTCGTTTTTTAAACAACTACATTTATGAAATGTTCAAGTCAACAACTGGTTTACTTCATTTATCATTAAATACGAGGACTACCATCATGTAATACATTTAGGGTAAAGGCTAAACATCGAATATGCTTTGCCACAATCCTTAACATTGGTAATACTTTTGGAATGGAGAACACTTAAAAAAAACCTATCCATGCCCATAGTGCAAACCAATTCGATACTAGCACCTGAATTACTCGGAAAGACTCCATGAAATAATCAGTGAGCCTTAATCAAAAAATGTCACTCGGACAAAAAACGTTTTTGGCTCCTCAGCCCTTGAAACACACAGTGTGGCAACAACAAAGCATCAACTGTGGTAACACTATTAAATTGATTTCACTTTCTGCCTTTGCATCTATTTGTATTGTTTCTTTTTCCAGACAATTTGTTTCGTTCTCGCCAATCAGTAATTCCTTGTCCATTAATCTCCCAGCTGCTACAGTCCCAGAGCAAAAGGCGGTTACTCTGGATGTGAATGTGAATAATCGCCGTGGTCGAACTGAGTGGTGTACCTGTTATTATCATGGCAACTTCTGCCTCAATTCTGCCTTCGAGATCAAACTTCATTGGATGGCTGTCACTGCAGGAGTTCTCTTTGAGATGGTAAGTATATTTTTCCGTTCATGTACAATGATTTAACTGAGGAATTAATTTCACATGACTTTATTGGTGGTTTTAGTTTGTGGCTCTACTGCTGCCACATTCCTGTATTTTCCGCACCGTATGGTGCAAGTAAAAGGGAGCCGGCAGTGAACTTTATAATCCAATGTATCTTAAAAATGGATCAATATGGGTTAATTATTGTATGAAATTCCTTTTATCACCGCTCCATCTAGTTTATGTGGAACACAACTCTTAACATAATTCTGAACCATTCTTCTATTTCTACTACTGCTGCTCCATCCAGTTTATCTATAACACAAACCCATACTACTACTGTCATCCCTCACCGCTCCACGGCTTCGACATTCGCGGCTTCAGTGCATCACTTTTTTTATATTAATAATTTATTGTTCTACTATGGGGCTGCCCGAGCATGCGAGTGGTTAGCGCGTCGGCCTTACAGCTCTCAGGTCGTGGGTTCAAGTCCAGGTTGGTCCACTTTTATGTAGATTGCATGTTCTCCCCGGATCTCCGTGGGTTTCCTCCCACATTCCAAAAACATGCATGATAGGGTTATAGTACCCTCTAAATTGCCCCTAGGTATGGGTGTGAGTGTGCATGGTTGTCTTTCTCCTTGCCCTGCCCTGCCACCGGCTGGCAACCGATTCAGGGCGTCCCCCATCTATGTCCCGGAGATTGCTAGGATTGGCTCCACCACCCCAAGTAACCCTGATGAGGATAAAGCGGTTGAGAAAATGAGATGAGATTTAAAACAAACATCTGAAAAATGTCAAAATTCACCCTGAAACTCGCAAGTGGGAGACGGGATGAAAAATGGCAGAAGTCAGGGCTCTGCTTCTTCTTCGGTGTTGACTTGGTTGGCACTGAGTGCTAAAGAAGCGTTATTTCACCATAGAAGAAAAATGATGTGCCAAAAATTATAACAAGCCAAGAAGAACGACCCCTTGCCTTTTTGCGAGTGGATTTCGCATCGCGCACATCAGCTGTGGAGAAAGACTATGACGAGCCTATTCCTGCTTTGTTTGGATTTTGAGTTGCTGTTGAAAATGCCTCCTAAGCTGTCTGGCCAATCCCATGAGCCCAAGAAAAAACGAGATTTCGTGACAATGACCGAAAATGTGATTTCCCTAGATATGCTAAAATGCAGCATGCCATTGTAGCATAAATGAATCTACTGTGCAGTATACAAAGATAGAAGAAGCGATCATTCGGAAAACGGCAACAGTATCCTTTTCCACAGACACCAAGCGATTGGTGTAACCACGGAGAAAAAAAATAATAAACCAGCATTATGATAAATTTACGTCGTAGATAAGACCGTGAAGCGGGCATGACGAGAGGTCGTCAAGACACTCCTCGAGAGCTACTCAGAACCACTCCCAACTGATGAGGACCTCATCAAAATTATGCCATCGGGGAATTGAGAAAAAAGAGGCAGCGGACAACGATGACGATGAGGCTGAAGAACGTGGTCTTCCTTTAAAACCTGCAGTAGATCCTCAATATGGCAGAAAGTTTACAAGTTTTTTTCCAAGATGGCGCCGTCACGGCCAGTGGCAGTAGATCTGTCCACTCTTATTTGTTTACGTGTTTTACAGCCCTTCTATCTTTTTTATTACATTATAATATTTCTTAATACATTCCTTTTTACTTTATTTTGTACTTTATACTTTTTACTTTATTTTGTACTTTATACTTTTTACTTTAATGTTTTTACAACTTTCCTTGTTCTGTTAGCCTGGCTTATTTCTGCTTTCTGCTACTTTTTGGAACCATTTAGCTATGCCTATGCTGTCGTACACATGGGACTAACTGTTACAACACTCAGCAGAAGGAGCAACGCCTCAATACCGCTGGGAATTTCAGGAGTCAAGGGCTTCTGCTCTGCTACTGGTGTCTTCAGCTCCAGACTACTCAGGAACTGTGCGGATACTTTTGGAAGAGTGACTCTGCATATTCTCTACCTCGGTCCCAGTCTGGAGAAGTTCCCCATCTTGTGGAAGACTTGTGGATCTTAATATTCTTCTGCTGTACTTTTATTTGAGTTGTTCATGAGTATATGTCCCATCCATTTGAACTGAGAGAATGGCAGCAAAGGAACTATCATTCATTCACTTCCCTTTAATTGCTCGGAACGCAGCAAGCACTAGCGAACACACTGCAGTGTGTTGTGTTCAGGAGCATTTCAAAAAGCAAGTCAAATAATGTCTTGCTATACACAATGCTATGTGAATACTACTACTACTACCACCACCACCACAACTTCTACTACATCAATTTTAAGATCGGCCGATCATTGAAGGTGCGCCTCTCTTTACTGAAGTTTCCAAGCACTGCTGCTGCAAATCCGATGACATGGCTACAAAGTCAATCATCATTGAACTGTGGCCTATGGTGTCCATGTGACCCAAGTGGACTATAAAGGCCCTTGTTATTGTTGATCATCTGTGATGATCATGAAAGTCTAAAAATACAAAACTCCAGTTCTAATGAAGTGGGCCATCACAACATTTTTATAAAAGTCCTGAAAAACAACACTTTCAGAAGTACAAACAAGAATAGTGATTGAAAACTACCGTATTTACTCGCATATATGCCGCTTTTGTCGGACAAAAAAATGAAGACTGAATCGAGGGTACGGCTTATATGGCATAAAAACACAACAAAAAAATATTTTGATGGCACCGGGACACGATGACATAAATTCCAAAATGCGGTCTTGCGTGTGCCATCACGTCACAATGCAAGCAAATGCTGATTATTTCCAAATAGAGAAAAGATAGACAGATAAATCGCTAGAAAAATATATATATTTTGACGTCTATGAATGAAATTTTTGAAAGATAAATGTATCTTGCATAAAACACTGTCTACATTTTTTTCGCCGGACGTGAGTAGCCTTGATTTTGAAATAAAACTAAATTCCACCGTTTTTTTTTTCCGTTTCATTTCTTGTTCGAAAGTGACTACTATTGGAGTAATATGTACCAACGAAACAATTGAGATATTTTGACATTAGAAGCAATATGGCTGCCACAACATCTTAAACCTCCAGTAAGAAAATTGTAATTTATATAATTAGAAAGCATCAGGTTCTCATCAAGATAGACTTATTTCTTTTTTTCAAATTGAATAATTTGTTATTTTGAATTTACAAAGACAGGCATATTAAGTTATGAAATTGACCCTACTAACTTGCTTTTGATTCATGCTATATTTCAGAAATACCACTTCTGATGATTTTTCTTAATATTTTCCCTTCAAAGTAACACATCTGTATTCCCTATTAAAACCATGAATACGAAGGTGCAATTTGGGAGTCAGGGGGGCCTATACACAAAAAATTGTAAAATTCACAAATTTCAATGCAACTTTCAGGGTGCGGCTTATACGCACAGGTGGCTTATATGCGAGTAAACACGGTAATAATTTATCATCTAACAATGTTAAATCCAATATTTTTCACTTGCACTTTTGCCAAATCCATTTTGTCTCTGTGGTCATTGTTCACAACTCCTTACTAGAAACACATCAATTTGTATTTTCTCAAAGCAGTCTTCAGGAATCATTTTTATCAAAACAACAGTATAGGCTATTTTCCTCCTCGTCCAGGGCCCTTGGTCGGTTGTTTGGTCATTTCAAGCTAAATATTTCGATATTTGTAAAGTATTAGTATAAAGGCCTTACTGTTAGATATGCAAGTAAAAATTCCCCTTTTCAATTCTTTTTTTTTTCTATTAGGTTCAAGGTTGGCACAGAAAAGCAGCATCCTGTGGTTTCTTATTGGTTCCCGTATTGGAGGGTCCATTCGCTTTGACATCACACCTCTATGGCGATCCATTGAGGGCCCAAGTCTTCATTCCTCTGAATATTAATTGTCTCGTGAAGAATGGTTGCGAACACTTATTTGAAGGTAAATAATCCCAATCTATGGTGTATTTTTCATTAGGTAATTTCTACAGTTATCATTGTTCATCAAACAGGTTTTGAACCTGAGACCTACTGGGACAGGATGCAGCTTTTTCAAGAGGCCATATTGTACAGGTTTTTCTCTTTTCATGGCTCTATCCTCACAGATTTTATTCAGTCAATGCAATATATTATAATAATGGTGTCACTTGGTCCAAGTCAAATGCATGTAGGATGTGTTACGTGAACGATTTATTGTCATCCTTCACCACTTTGAAGCTTTAACATTCGTGGCTTGAGTGCGTCGCTTTTTTAATTTAGTATTTACGCTGAAACTCAAGCGGAAGACGGGATAAAAAAATAGTCGAAGTCAGGGCTCCACTTCTTCGGTGCTGAATTGGGTGGCACTCAGCCCTGAGGATGCAATGTTTCAACGCACAAAGACATGCCGAATAGTATAAAAGGCTGAGAAAGATGAAATCTTACCTTCTCCTGTTTGGTTGCAAGTGAATTTCCGATCACTCACATCACTTTTGGAGAAAGACTGCACCCTAACTTTCACAGAAAGAAGCTCGTCTTGGTGCCATCGATGATCTAATACCTCTCAAATCTGTGGAAGAGGACTTGGACTAAAGCTGTAGAGAGCATCCTGGCATATTGCATCACACTGTGGTACGCTGGAAGCACGGCGGCAGACAAAAAGGCCATGCAGTGATAAACACTACCCAGAGCAGGGGGTGGCCAACCCGCGGCTCCCGAGCCGCATGCGGCTCTTTGCCCGGTTTCATGCGGCTCTTACGTCCATATCAAAGTTTGTATTTGTGTTTTATTTTTATTTGCGTGTGCGCTTCGCTTGAGTTCAATACGGTATTTTCGTCAAATGCGCATCTGCTTGGGATGAAAATACCTCAAAGTTTCCCAGTAGGAGCAAGGTCATTTGAGTAAACAATTTGTGTCAAGCTCGCTCTCAAAATGGAAGGGAAAAAATGCTCAGCAAAACGAAAAATATGAAGATGAACACAGGACGTTTTTAACAGAGTGGGAGAGTTTATATTTTTTCGTTGAACGTAATGGCAAGCCATTCTGCCTTATATGCCAGGCGTCATTAGCGCATTTCAAAGCTTCAAATCTTCAGCGCCACTCCATGCTGACATCGCCCAGAAATTTCCAAAAGGGACTGAACTTCGCAAGCACAAGTTGGCCACTTTGAAAAGTCAGGCAGAAAAGCAGACACATATTTTGCAAAAATTTACGAAGCACTCAGAGACGGTAACGCTTGTTTTATTTTTATTTGCGTGTGCGCTTCGCTTGAGTTCAATACTGTATTTTCGTCAAATGCGCATCTGCCTGGGATGAAAATACGTACCTCAACGTTTCCCAGATTTGAGTAAACAATTTGTGTCAAGCTCGCTCTCAAAATGGAAGGGAAAAAATGCACAGCAAAACGAAAATATGAAGATGAACACAGGACGTTTTTAACAGAGTGGGAGAGTTTATATTTTTTTGTTGAACGTAATGGCAAGCCGTTCTGCCTGATATGCCAGGCGTCATTGGCGCATTTCAAAGCTTCAAATCTTCAGCGCCACTTCAGCTCACTCCATGCTGACATCGCCCAGAAATTTCCAAAAGGGACTGAACTTCGCAAGCACAAGTTGGCCACTTTGAAAAGTCAGGCAGAAAAGCAGACACAGATTTTGCAAAACTGTACAAAGCACTCAGAGACGGTAACGCTTGCATTGTATCAACTGGCTTGGAACATTGCACGGGCCAAAAAGCCATACAATGAAGGGGAGTTCATTAAAAAAATGCCCCGGTGACGTTGTTGAAATCATGTCTCCTGAAAACGACAAACTAAAACGAATGGTATCAGACGTCCAACTGTCCCGCCACACTGTTGAACACAGAATATCTGACATTAACACGTCTATTGAATCACAGTTGCACTCTGACCTACAAGCATGTGAGTATTTTAGTGTCGCATTGGATGAGAGTTGTGACATACAAGACAAGCCTCAGTTAGCAATATTTGCACGGTCTGTGTCAAACGATTGTTTGATCAAAGAAGAACTCCTTGATATTGTGCCATTAAAAGAAAGAACATGTGGCATAGATGTGAAAGAAACAATGATGGCTGCATTTGCGAAAGCAAATCTGCCAATAGCAAAACTAACTGCAATAGCCACGGATGGAGCGCCAGCCATGATCGGATCTGTTAACGGGCTGGTGGGGCTGTGCCAAGCTGACCAAACATTTCCCGGGTTTTGGAATTTCCACTGCATCATCCACAGGGAGCAACTCGTGTCTAAATCATTGAATTTAGACAACGTCATGAAGCCTGTGATGGGAAATTGTCAACGACATCCGCACACATGCGCTTAACCACCGGCAATTCAAGAATCTCATCGCTGCACTGGACCAAGGGCTTCCAGGTGACTTGCCGCTGCACTGCACTGTGAGGTGGCTATCAAAAGCCCAGGTACTCTCTCGCTTCTTTGAGCTTTTGGATGCCGTGAAACTGTTCATGGAAGAGAAGGACAAGGACTATCCCGAGCTCTCGGACCTCGAGTGAATTTGTTTTAGAAATGGGAGCCACATTTCCTAAGTAATCTAGACCACATTCACCACCGCTACAGTTTGTCAAACCCCTGAAAACGACAAATATATCCTGTTTCTTAGTTAGAGGGTTTGGAGCTTATTAGAATTGTCAATCATTACATTTGTACTCTAACATTTAGCTGACTAAACCCTGTAATTGCATTGCCAAGCGTGATCGTTTTTAGCCTAACTGCTCTCATTTTGTATGTCTTTAACGATATAGAAAACAAACTCATCTGGTTGACATTAATTGCTTAATTCTTATCCAATCCTTAAATATCTTAATAGTCATCAATAGAAAGTCTTTCAAAGCATATTCCACCTGCCCAGGACAGAACAGGGAATGTCTTCTATGCACTGAAAACACTCCATTTCTCCCAACACCAAGGGAAATTATACCTATTCAAAAATTAATTCCTTTATCCAAACCAACCAACTTCTATTTACCTAATTGTTTGAAAGAATCCCATTCCTGCATTGTAATTTAAGGACAGCAAAATCACTGGCTGAATTCCTCTAAGAGAAAAATAATCTCTCACTTGGCATGTCTCAATGATAAATTGTTGCCAATAAGCTGTGCTATTGCCAATTTTCTCATCCTCTCTAAACAACTAATCACTAATGTTAAAGTATTTTTGGATAAACCATCTTTTCAAAACCAATATTAATAAATATTTGTAGCCGCAGAAAGTTATTTTTAATCATTAAATATGAAATAGGTCACAGGTATCAAAGTGGCGGCCCGTTTGCCCAATTTGGCTTGTCGCTTCATTTTGTGCAGCCCAAGGAAGTAAATCATGAGTGCCAACTTTCTGTTCTAGGGTCAAATTCAAAAGAAGATTATAGATTTATATCATGTTTACTGATTTCCCCTTCTTAGATAAATAAATGGGTTTTTTAATCAAATGTAGTTTTTGTTCAAAAAGCATTCTGTAAAATCTAAAAGTAAATTTAAAATATTTTCTGTTTACCCGTTTTATATGGAACATAATTAAAAAAAGATTTGGTTTCATTTTGAAATGAAAAAGGATTAAAAGAGGCAGAGTCTGGGCCACATCAGGATTTCCACAAGAAAATCGCTGATAAAACATTCCAAAATTATCAAATATCTTTAGTTTTTAACAAAAAAATAATAAATTAAATAAATTTACTTAAAGATTAATAAAAAATAAATCAATCAGTAATAAAAAAAGGAAAACAATAATGAGCATACAGTAGATATACACCTCAGAGCAATGAAACATTCTTCATGTAGACGGATTATCTAAGAATTAATAGAATGGGCAAAACTAGAACAGGATACAATATAATGACTAAAGATTTAGAAGCAGAACTATTACCACCTCATTCTTCTGCACAAAGAGCTAAAGTGATAGCATCAACAGAGGTGCTGACTTAATGCAAATCATGGCGGTAAAAATTTATACAAACCGTTAATATGTGCGGTTAATATGTTTGTTTGTTTTCAAAGTGTCACAGTTCTGCCCGTTATTGCATTATTGGCGAACAAAGGGTTAATCACAGCCACTGGCATGGCAGTCGCTCATGCTGACCGACTGTGGCAACTAACGGCTGCAATTGGACCTCCAAAACAAATTTCTATTTGTGAATATGTGGCGCACGCATCGAATAAACTAATGACCTATTTCCTTCAGGAATTATTTTGCTGATAAGGCAGCAAAAGGGGGTGAGCTGCCAGGTAGCCCCAGTAGGGATGGCAGCCTCCACTTGAGATGAAAATTTCATGGGGGGCCCAATGAACTAATGGTTGGTGTAAGGACCTCATGTTTCCAAGATCCACTAATAAATGCTGAGTGGATTCCAACCCTTTAATGTGCGGTGTCCCCCGAGAATGTGTGGGTTTCCTCCGGGTACCAGTTTCCTCCCACAAATCAAAATTATCCCTGGCTGTGAGTGAGTAGTTGTCTGTCTCCTTGTGTTTTGGATCGGCTGGCCACCGACATACAGTTGTGGTCAAAAGTTTACATACACTTGTGAAGAACATAATGTGATGGCTCTCTTGAGTTTCCAGTTATTTCTACAACTCTGATTTTTCTCAGGTAGAGTGATTGGAACAGATACTTTTTTTGTCACAAAAACATTCATGAAGTTTGGTTATTTTATGACTTAAGGGTGAACAGAAAAAAAGTGATCAAATCTGCTGGTTGAAAAATATACATACAGCAGCTCTCATATTTGGTAACATGTCCCTTGGCCATTTTCACTTCAAATAGGCGCTTTTGGTAGCCATCCACAAGCTTCTGGTAAGCTTCTGGTTGAATCTGACCACTCCTCTTGACAAAATTGGTGCAGCTCAGTTACATTTGATGGCTTTCAGAAATGGACTTGCTTGTTCCGCATTGTCCACAAGTTCTCAATGGGGTTTAAGTCAAGAATTTGGGGAGGCCATTTGAAAACCTTAATTCTAGCCTGATTTAGCCATTCCATTACCACTTTTGATGTGTGTTTGGGGTCATTGTCTTGTTGGAACACCCAACTCTGCCCAAGACCCAATCTTCGGGCTGATGACTTCAGATTATCTTAAAGAATTTGAAGATAATCCTCATTGTTCATTGTCCCATTTACTCTATGTTAAGCACCTGTTCCATTGGCAGGAAAACAGCCCCACAGCATAATACTACCACCACCGTGCTTGACGGGGGCATGGTGTACTTGGGGTTAAAAGCCTCACCTTTTCTCCTCCAAACACATTGCTGGGCATTGTGGCCAAACAGCTCAATTTTTGTTTCATCTGACCACATGACTTTCCTCAGGAAGGTCTTATCTTTGTCCATGTGATCAGCAGCATACTTTAGTCGAGCCTTAAGGTGCCACCTTTGGAGCAAGGGCTTCTTGATGCACGGCAACCTCTCAGTCCATGGAGTTGCAAAACATGCTTGACTGTGGACACTGACATCTTTGTTCCAGCAGCATCTATTTCTTGGCAGATCTGCTTTTTGGTGATTCTCGGTTGAATCTTTGAACCCTACTGACCAATTTTCTCTCAGCTAAAGGTGATAGCTTGCGTTTTCTTTCTGATCGTGGCAGTGATGAAACAGTGCCATGCACTTACAAACTTACTAACTAACTTACAAACAATTGTTTGCACTGTTGCTCTTGGGACCTGCAGCTGCTTTGAAATGGCTCCAAGTGACTTTCCTGACTTGTTCAAGTCAAGGATTCACTTTTTCAGATCCATGTTGAGCTCCTTTGACTTTCCCATTGTAGCGTTTGTGGGTGTTTGCATCCAATGAGCCCTGTTTAAATGGCCCAATAGAGGTCACCATCTGTAGTCACTAATCACTCACAAGAAGTTACGAGGCAGTGCTATGAAGCATATTTCACTGACACAACTTTCTAAGTCACCAAAATTGCTCCTTTGTGTTGCTGTATATATATTTTTGACCAAGCAAATTTGATCACTTTTTATGTGAACCCATAATAAAGTCATACAAGAACCAAATTTCATGAATATCATTTGTGGCAAAGAGTTATCTGTTCTAATCACTATCAGAGAAAAAATCAGAGTTGCAGAAATAACCGTAAACTCAAGAGACCCATGACATTATGTTCTTCACAAGTGTATGTAAACTGTTGACCACAACTGTAATCATTGGATCAGATATCAATCTGGAAAATATTTGGGAATTTGGAATCAATTTCTGTCCTATGAGCAAATAAGCCCATTTCAGGGATGGCAGCGACAGATTATGACAGACATACTTTATCATAATAAAGTTTACGCAGAGTCCAAATTTGAAACTTAAGGCGTGAATTAACAAGTATTATGCTCTGCGAAATGGGGATTTTGAGAGCCCTGGAAAAAAGCCAAATATGTTGATAAACTTTCTTGGGTGGACAAATTATTGACTCACGGGAAGGCTTGTCGCGACAAGGAGATTGGCAGCACCACTAAACAACTTTTGGGTTAATTTGTTTTCTAAATATAATAATCTGATATTATATAAGAATGATATAATAATGATCGGACGTAGGCCCTGTCGTCATCATCAGCAACAAAAGCCTACTTGTCATACACCCAGAAACTGTGCATGACAAAATTGGTAGTGCTTCTCCATAAGGTGCGTTTACTCGGCAAAAGACCTAAATAAGTGATAGTTACGGACTCGTAATTTGGCATTCTGCCGTTATGGATACATCACATCACCCCATCGCATCGGATCACTTAAAATCTCACTGTCTTTCACTTACCTGCAGTCAGATCACCACCCAAACATCTATTTATATTACTTCAGAAGGGAATGTGTGTTGTGTTACCGCAAATTTAGAGTTCACGTGGACGTGTGGAAAAAACTGTCCTTAAGCCTATTTGTCCGTGCTTTGTGGGACCTATAGCGTCTGCCATAGGGCAGCAGCTGGAACAGATTGTGACCAGGGTGGTATGGGTCCCCTATGATGTTCCTGGCTCTGCTGTGGTAACGAGGGCTGGTAATGCATGGCCTTTTTGTCTGGCGCCGTGCTTCTAGCGTACCACACTGGGATGCAGTATGCCAGGATTATTTCTACAGTGGTTCTAAGGTTATCAGAAACTTGGTGTCCAAGTTGTTCCTCCTGAGTACCCTCAGGAAATAAAGTAGTTTCTGAGCCTTCTTCACCACTGTTTGTAGATCTTGAGAGAATATCCGTGACGTGGACCCCCAGAATTTTAAAGGACTGGACCCTGTCTACACATACTCCATTTATGAGCAGTAGGGCCGGATCTGGGCTGTGTTTGCAAAAGCCCAGGATTATTTCTTTAGTTTTTGTGGTGTTCAGTGTGAGATTGTTCGCCAAGCACCAAAAAGACAGTTAGTTGACCTCATCTCTGTAGGTCGACTCATCCCCTCCTGTGATGAGTCTGACCACAGTGGTGTCATTGGCAAATTTGATGATGGAGTTTGACTGGTGGGTTGGTGTACAGTCGTATATATACAGGGAGTACAGAAGAGGACTCAGTACACTGCTTTGAGGGGAACCAGTGCTCAGTGTAACGGAGGAAGAGAGATGGGGACCAAGTGTAACGGTTTGTGGTCAGCTGGTTAAGAAGTTCTTTATCCAGCAGCAGTTGAAAGAGTCCAATGTGGGAGAGTTTGTCAGCCAGAATGTCCGGTTTTATGGTGTTGAATGCTGAGCTATAGTCAATGAAAAACATCCTCATGTTAATCCCATGGTGTTCCAGGTGGCTCAGTGCTGTTTGGAGAGCAATGGCGATAGCATCCTCAGTGGACTTGTTTGCTCAGTGCAACAGCCCTATATCATTAATGCTGTCAATGGTTGGCTTTTTGGGGACAGGAATAATGGTGGCAGATTTCAGGCAGAATGGGATGATGGTTTGTCTCAGGGAACATTTGAAGATTTTTGTGAAGACTCCAGCCAGCTGGTCAGCACAAGCTTTGAGCACCTTCCCAGGTACTCCATCTGGGCCAGCAGCCTTCCCGGTGTTCACACACCGCATTGCCAGTCTCACTTCCTGTTCCCGAAACTTCAGTGTATGAACATTTCTTGGAAGGAATTGTTAGATTGGTGCAACAATTAATCCCCAGCCAATGCATGACCAAGGTGTGGCCAATACCCCAAAAATATATCCATTCCAAAGACTCTGTATGGATATTATGGATGCAAAAATATTACTTTGCTGGCCATCTTAATAAAATGAGGAAACATGTCGTGAAACCGCAATATTTGAGGGATGACCATCTCTAATTTAATACACTTGCAGACGCAACAAGTCAGATGTTTACAAACTGGTATAATTGTTTCAATCAGATAAGGTAAATATTTAGACTTGAAAAAATAATGTAAGAAGAGTTTTTGAGCCTGTGTAATGTGTGAAAATATAGTCAACTAATTTTCTAACTCACAAACTTAAAATATAGGAATAAATGGTATGATATCGCGATACTTACCCAAGAGTCCATTATCAAAATTATTATGAATTATTGGATTGGATTGGATTGGATAACTTTATTCATCCCGTATTCGGGAAATTACATCGTGGCAGTAGCAAGAGGGTGATTAGACAGAATAAACAGCAAAGCAAAAGCACAAAGTACAAAGCAAATCAAAGTTAAAAAAAGATAGAAGGGCTGTAAAACATGAAAAACATAAGAGTCTGATACCCTTGGTGCAGAGCTACTGCCACAGGCTCCCGCTTGAACGGCGCCATCTTGGATTATTAATATAGTAAGCACTAATGCATTTGTCTGTAGGATTTATTTGGACCAAAAAGGGAAACATGTGTGAATGGAATTAGAGCCTTGTTTTCTTTCCACAACGCTCTGCCATGCAAATTGAGTCCATGCCTGGGTCATAAGTGACCAGATTTTGGGGACAGGGATAATATTGGCATATTTCAGGCAAGATGGGATGATGGATTGTTGCAGAGAACATTTGAAAAGTTTGTGAAGACATTCATCCAAATTGATTTGCTGCAGATTTAATGTTCATATTGGTTATAAAATGTTATTCACTACCCACAGGGGGACATTTGGTTAGATCTATCAATTGGGAAAGAGGATGAATATCCTTAAGTGTAATTTTGGAAAATGTGTTGTCAAAATCTGTCTTGCAAATTTAATGGTGATGAAAAGAGAAGAATCATTTGCTAAGATTTAAAAATCTAGGAGGAACATACTTCCTCAATACCATGGAAGATCAACCATAGCAAAATTTAATTGATAAATCACCAAAAAGAAAACAATTTTTGTGAACATAAACAGTTATTTTTATTATTATACAGTTATTTTTATTATGTTAAATTGGACTTAACTATTTTAGAAAGTGGTGACATTTGAGATTTGGAATGAACGCCTATTTGAAATGCTTTTTGTTCAGGTTTAATGAGTGAACTTTGCAATTAGCTACAGCTAAATGGTGTACCGCAAATATTTTGTTAATGAATAATAACTTCTAAGGAGCAATTTGACCATAAATAAAAAGATGTTTTCTGTTTAAATCATGTTAGTCACGATTTTTAGAAGTGAAAAGTTTCGTAATAACAGATTTTCGGTGGCTTAGTTGAATGTAGTTTTATTTATTTTTTTTCTTCAAAATTCTAATTAGTGAAGTAGGCTACCTGGATTTGATTTCTTACCTTTTCTTTTTTCTTTTCGCGTCTTTTGAACTTCACCAGAACTATTTTGTATTCAATTTACATTTGTTAACACTTTTACATTCATCCAAATTGATTTCATATGCATGTAATTGAATTGGCCACAAAGACTATCTAATGTTAAATTCTTGCAAAAAGCTAGAGTGGGTTATTTTAAAGGCGGACAGCTGGTTTAATTTTTTAGGCGGTGCATATTATTGAATTAATTTGGACCTTGATTAGTATGCATTTTAAAGTTATGTGGTTCAATTGCTGCAAGACCGCGGTTATATAGCCAGCCTTAAAATATTCATCCTTGTGAACACACATTGACTGGGGGAGTTGTTGGTTCAATTCTATTTAGAAATATTAATGTATTCATTTGTTTCTGAATGTTAACTGATGTGAATATAATGTTTTCACTGGTGAGTAGTAGTGAATTTGCATATGGGAAGCCAGTCTGGCTATTTATTCCAATAAAAAATGATGAGGGGAAACAATGAATGAAACTGTGTTCTGTTACGAAAGCAATAAACACCAAGCCATTTTTTTCCACTGAAAATGCCTTCTCTAACTTTACCTGTTTTGAACCTTACAGGGCATAGTCTGAATCTGGATGCAGTAAATGAGACATGGTGTTCCCATGTTCCAAGAACTACTGCACCATTGATTCCATGTTTTGACCTATGGTGGTGATATGGTGCAAATAAATTATATAACTCCTGTAAAAAAGAAACAGGACTATTTGCTTTGGTTTCACTGCTCTTTCCAGTGTCTGTTTTTCCATCTACAGTTGAGATACAATTGGCGGCTCAGGATTTTTGCTGCATAGCGGTTACTATGCTTCTGGCAGAGCAAGGGGGTGTGGGAGCATTGTTTGGAGATCAATGTTGCACCTTGATTCCCAACGACACTTCACCCGATGGTCTTATCCCAGCAGTCTGTCCAAGCGGACAATTCTACTACATAATACCACTTCATAGTCGGGTTCAGGGTGTGCAGGCCTTCATCGGCTCTGGTTAGGGAACAAGTGTGAAGAATTTGCCTTCTCTGTTGTGATCCCAATGGCTGTTTTTGCTACTACTTTGACATTGTTTGGGCGTTGTTTTATCCCCTGCTTACGCACTTTGTTAAGTTGACTTATAACCACGGCACATCCGCCTACAAATTGCAAGAATTGGATCCGCTTATTACACATCCTACTGTTGAGGGCATTGATGTCCATGACTTTGATTATGAAAATGAATGTTTCTTTTTTTTTCAGTCCTGACCTGCAAGTAAGGGGGATTCGGGTAAAGAGCAGACCTGCATATTTCCTCCCGGGTGGAGATAGATTTGTCATAGAAATTACTTATTAAAATATAGGCATAATAGCATTAGATTGTATGCAAATAGATAATAAAATGGGGGGGATGTCAGCATTTTACTTCATATTACTATACATTTGCTTGCAACAAAGAATACGCTTTGCTTCACTATTAATGTTGCTCTGCTTATCATTATTAGTATCATACCTGCTTGGAACAAAGTAAATGCTTTACTCCTGGTAGCCTTAATTAGTCTGAATAAAGAGAAGCGAGAATGGAATGGACTCCTGAATTTAGCTTTTTGCTAAAAAACTTTACTCTTGGAAGTCTAAACAAAGAGGATCCATCTGGAAGGCTGACGATAGGAAGAAGCTCCGTGAGCGGCCATCTCCAACATATGGCGTAACGAGCCACCAACTCAGGACGACGGGGGACTCCAAACGCCATTCTTACAGAGGCACAATAATCATCTGGGCAGTAATAAAAGCGGAATTAGCCTTTGTCAGGACTTAAAGGCATTCTGGCTCCTCTTTGTTTTGTTTTCAGAAGCAAAGCTTTTACTCCCTTACATCCAGTATGATGCTAATTATGATAAGCAAAGCAACCTTATTAGCAAGGGCAAGCATATTTTCCGTTGAAAGCAAATGTTTTATAACATGAAATAAAATCCTGACAAGTGTCAATGTTCTTTTTGGATGTATGAACTAGTGTTTGAGCATAGATTTTATTTGAATAATCAAAGAACTCCCAGATCCAATGGGCTGAGGGCCCTGATGAGTTCAGTTATATAGTCAAAGTTATGAGAAAGTGTCTTGGCAAAGTTTAAGGTTAATAATTCACCGGAAGCACTGTAATTTGTTTTATGAATAAAAAGGCAGGCATTCAAATTTTGATGTATGGTCTTACAACTAGTCTTGTAATTCTATGAATTTGCCACTTAATTTCTTAATAATATAACATGTCATCACACAGGTTTGGATTTGTACTCGACAAATTTTCGGCTTCATCTTTTAATTTCCCATCGGAGAACAGGCCACAGTACATCCATTTAACAGGTTGGTCAATTTAGATAGTAATTTGGTAATAAATTCATACATGTATATAGACACATTTTTAAGAATTAAACTTAAATAATTAAATATATCCTTATGAACTTTATATATATATATATATATATATATATATATATATATATATATATATATATATATATATATATATATATATATATATATATATATATATATATATATATATATATATATATATATATATATATATATATATATATATATATATATATATATATATATATATATATATATATATATATATATATATATATATATATATATATATATATATATATATATATATATATATATATATATATATATATATATGTGTGTGTGTGTGTGTGTGTGTGTGTGTGTGTGTATATATATATATATATATATATATATATATATATATATATATATATATATATATATATATATATATATATATATATATATATATATATATATATATATATATATATATATATATATATATATATATATATATATATATATATATATATATATGTGTGTGTGTGTGACATACACACATTGACACACACGCACACACATGTACACACACTGACACACACACTGACACACCCATTGACACACACACATTGACACACACGCACACACATTGACACACACACACACACACACATTGACACACATGCACACACATTGACACACACATTGACACACATTGACACACAAACACATTGACACACACACATTGACACACACACACACATTGACACGCACACACATTGACACACACGCACACACATGCACACACATTGACACACACGCACACACATTGACACACACACACATGCACACACATTGACACACACGCACACACATTGACACACACACACACACACATTGAATCACACACACACACATTGACACACACACGCACACAAATTGACACACACACACATTGAATCACACACACACACATTGACACACACAAACATTGACACACACACACATTGACACACACACACACACTGACACACACACTGACACACACACACACATTGACACACACACACACACACACATTGACACACACACACATTGACACACACATACATTAACACACACACATACACACACATTGACACACACCACACGCATTGACACACACGCACACACATTGAGACACACACACATTGATACACACACATTGACACACACACACACATTGACACACACGCACACACATTGACACACACATTGACACACACGCACACACATTGACATACACATTGACACACACGCACACACATTGACACACACACACACATTGACACACACACATTGACACACACACACACACATTGACATACACACACACACATTGACACACACGCACACACATTGACATACACATTGACACACACGCACACACATTGACACACGCACACACATTGACACACATGCACACACGTTGACACACACGCACACACGTTGACACACACACACACATTGACACACACGCACACACGTTGACACACACATTGACACACACACACATTGACACACGTACACACATTGACACACGTACACACATTGACACACGTACACACATTGACACGCGTACATACATTAGCACACGTACATACATTAGCACACGTACATACATTAGCACACGTACATACACACATTGACACACACGCACACACATGTACACACACATTGACACACACACTGACACACCCATTGACACACACACATTGACACACACACTGACACACCCATTGACACACACACATTGACACACACGCACACACTGACACACACACACATTGACACACACACACACCCACACATTGACACACATGCACACACATTGACACACAGACACATTGACACACACACATTGACACACACACACACATTGACACGCACACACATTGACACACACGCACACATATTAACTGTGTATATACCTCCCTCGGCCGATGCGGCAGTGGCTCGTGAGCTGCTCCACACTACTCTGTCCCGGCTACAGACGTCACACCCCCAGTCTCTCCTTCTTATCTCCGGTGATTTTAACCATGCTCCCTTGACTTCGACTCTCCCCACCTTCACTCAGTATGTGAAGTGCTGCACCAGGGAACAAAAAACTCTGGACCTGCTGTATGCCAACACAAAGGAGGCATACAGCTCAGCCCCCCTTCCCCCACTGGGCCGCTCAGACCACAACCTGGTCCATCTGATCCCCACCTACATCCCTATGGTAAGGAAAATAAAACCTACCACGAGGATCATACAAAGATGGACCGAGGACACCAGCATGGTACTGAGGGACTGTTTTGAGACAACCGACTGGGAGGTGCTGTGCAAACCACATGGGGAAGACATCGACAGCTTGACCCACTGCATCACAGATTACATCAACTTCTGTGTGGAGAACATCGTACCCTCCAAGAAGGTCCGTTGTTACTCCAACAATAAGCCGTGGGTCACCAGGGATCTAAGGGCCCTCCTGAAAAAGAAGAAGAGGGCTTTTAGGTCTGGGGAGAAGGAGAGTCTCAAAACGGTCCAGAAGGAGCTGAAGAGAGAGATAAGGAGGGGAAAGACCAGCTACAGGAGGAGGCTAGAGAAGCAACTCCAAAGAGGCAACACCAAAGAGGTCTGGAGGAGCTTGAGGACCATCTCGGGCCATGGAGGCAACAGTGGGAGAGGCCCGGAGTCCGGAGACGGGGAGTGGGCCAACGAACTGAATCAGTTCTTTAACAGATTCAGCCCTGCCCCTGCTCCCCTGACCCCCCAGACCAGAAGCAACTCTACCCCCTCGTTCTCCTCTTCCTCCCCCTCTTCCTCCCCCTCTTCCACCGGTCTCTGCATCACTGTCGATCAGGTGACAAAACAACTAAAGAAGATCGAGGCAAGGAAGGCTACCGGTCCGGACGGCCTCAGCTCCAGACTACTGAGAGAGTGTGCGGATCAGCTTGGCACAGTGATTCTGCATATTTTCAACCTCAGCCTCAGTCTGCAGAAGGTCCCCACCTTGTGGAAAACTTCCTGCGTGGTCCCAGTCCCAAAGACTGCGAACCCCAGGGAGCCAAACCACTTCAGGCCGGTAGCACTAACCTCTCACCTGATCAAGACACTGGAGAGGATCATCCTCAACCACCTGAGCCCCCTGATGAATGCAGAGCTGGACCCTCTGCAGTTCGCCTATCGTCCAGGCATTGGTGTGGAAGATGCTACCACCTACCTGATGCACAGGTCTCTTTCACACCTGGAGAACTCGGGAAGCACGGTGAGAATGATGTTTTTTGACCTCTCCAGCGCATTCAACACCATTCAGCCGGTCCTTCTGAGAGGGAAACTGGAGGTGGCTGGAGTAAGGAACCACCTAGCTGCATGGATCATCGACTTCCTCACCAACAGACCACAATATGTGAGACTCCAGGACTGTACGTCTGATGTGGTAACTTGCAGCACGGGGGCCCCACAAGGCACAGTGCTTTCCCCACTCCTCTTCTCCCTCTACACGTCAGACTTTAAACATAATACAGACACCTGCCACCTCCAGAAATTCTCCGATGACACCGCCATTGTTGGACGAGTGACTGACGGGAACGACCTGGAGTACAGGGGAGTCATCACAGCCTTTGTCGACTGGTGTAGGCAAAACCACCTGCACATCAACACCAGTAAGACAAAGGAAATGGTCGTTGACTTTCGGAGGACACCTCAACAGACCACTCAGGTGAACATCCAGGGTAAAGACATTGAAATCGTGGAGAACTTGAAGTACCTGGGTGTTCACCTCAACAGCAAACTAGGAAGGGAACAAGCACAGCCTCTTCGTGGCCCCTTCCATTCAACCAGACCTCTGGGCGAATGTGCTTCGTCAGGCGCGCACCCCACGACTCGGACCATCGGCCCGGTCAGGGAGCTGGCGCCACCGAGACCCTGGAGTCTCCCCCCCTCACCTTTTTGAGATGGGGGGCCTGGTATCCGGCACTGGCCTCCCGCCTCCTCCTCCTTGCCGGAGATGTCGAAACGAACCCGGGACCTGACGGAGATTGCCACCACTGCCACCGTCCGATCCGTCGCGGCCAACCTCCGCTCCATTGCTCCGCCCCTTCCTGCCCCGCCCTATGCCACAAACAGTCGGCCTGCAGCGGCCTCTCCCGGCGGTTGCAGACCGGCCCTTGGAGGTGCGTGGCCCACGGAGGCCAACCTCCCGGCCCTCCCCCTTCGGGAGGGCGGGTTTGTTGCTCCTGCAACAAGGCACTCAAGACTGGGATCCGCTTCCTTGCATGCGCGGAAACCAGTTGTGGAGCGATGACCCACCGCGGAAGGCGCTGCCGTGGAGACACCCCCGAGGCGTCCCCACGGAGATGCCCACTGCACAGGCCCCGAATCGAGACAGTCGCCGGCCGCGTTGCGGCCGGCCTTGCAGTCCAACCCCTGTCTGACTCCCAGCACAAAGTGAAATGCACCGGCTGCCAGCGTACCATCGCCGGCGTTGCGGCCGGCCTTGCAGTCCAACCCCTGTCTGACTCCCAGCACAAAGTGAAATGCACCGGCTGCCAGCGTACCATCGCCAAGACGACCCAGCCCCTCACCTGTCGAGTCTGCAGAGCCCCCTACCACCGGTCCTGCTCAGGCGCTACCCGTGATGCTGCGGCAACTATGAGGCCATCTGACACCTGGTCCTGCCCACAATGTGCCACCACCCCGACACCGGTTACCTCCCAACCCCAACCCAACCCCCCAAACCCCCTCCTACCCTTCCCAAAACCAAAGACGGACATCCCCGACGTAGCCAAGAGATCCACGCTGCGCATCTTGCAGTGGAATGCTGACGGCGTGAAGACAAAGTCTGCCGAGCTGGAAAAGCGGATGGTCGAAGGCAAGTACGACATTTGCTTGATCCAGGAAAGCAAGCTGCGGGCCAAAGACTCCACCCCGACCTTCCCGGGGTATGCTGTCGTCCGTGCCGACCGCCCCAAAGACCAACCCGGGGGCGGACTCATGACCCTGATCAAAGACGACCTCTCCTTCATGAACCTGGGCGCCTCCCTGCGGGGCCTCCTGGAGTCGTCCACGATCAAGGTACGTGTGACCCGGCACCGCTGGCTGACGGTGCACAACCTCTACGCACCCCCATGCCGAGATCCGGGACCAAATTCCGAACTGGACCTCACCTGGATCGGGGCGAACACCGACGTGATCATCGGCGGTGACCTAAACGCCCACTCCGGCCTCTGGGACTACAACCAGCCAAGCGACAAGCGTGGGGCCGACATCGAGGACTGGCTGCTGAGGAACTCCATCACACTCCTTAACAACGGGTCGGCAACAAGGGTGAACCGAAGCACCGGCGGGCTTAGTACACCCGACCTCACCTTTGCCCACCCGCGGCTCGCCAACCATGCCGAATGGACTGTTGATGAGGACCTTGGATCCGACCACCTACCCCTGTCCATCTCAGTCGCCTGTGTCGTCCGCCCGTCATGCCCGCCCCTACCAACGGCACGGTGGAACCACAAAGACGTCGACTGGGCAACCTCCACTCAAGACGTAGAAGATGCAGTACTGAGTTTTGGAACCAACACGCCCCCGCTGCTGTCCAACCGCCTCTCCCGCTTCACGACCCTGTTGAAGGAGGTGGGGAAGCGCGTCGTTGGCAAATCCCGGAGAGGCAAGACGAGCAATACCTGGATGTCGGCTGACGTGAGATCTGCTATCAAAGACCGCAATCGCCTACGTCGCTCCATAAGCACCCACAGAGAAGACTGGCTGGCCGCTTGCAGGAAAGTGAACTCACTCACCCGGTCGGCCAAGGAAGCAAAGTGGGCTGCCCTATTGGAGGAGCTGGAGTTCAACCCGGACACCAGCAAAATGTGGCGTTTGATCCGCTCTCTCAGCGGATCACCCGATGACTGCGCGCTCACTGAGTCCTTGCAACACAACGGCCGCCTCTACACCACCAATGTGGGGAAAGCCGATGTTTTTGCAAAGCACTATGCCGCAGTGTGCAGACTCTCTTTCTCCAAAGAAGAACGACACCGCATCCGAGAAGCGAAGCAACGGCTGGATGCCCCATCAGCTGACGGCGAGAGCTGCGCGGATTTCAGCGAGCGGGAGCTCAAAACTGCGATCCATCAGATGCGACCGACGGGCGCCCCAGGTCCGGACGATATCCCCCCATCCTTCATCAAGGCGCTGGGACCTGCGGCCAGGCGGGAACTCCTGGGAATCTTCAATGAATCCTTCAGATCCGGTTCCTGCCCGCAGGCATGGAGAGAGGCAACCATCCTACCTCTCAGGAAGACTGGCAAACCTGCCAGTGACATCTCTTCCTATCGTCCAATCAGCCTGACCTCGTGCGTGGTGAAGACCCTCGAGAGAATCATCCACAACCGAGTGTACTACGAGGCAGAAACCGGAGGTTGGATCTGCAGAGAGCAGGCGGGCTTCCGCAAACTGAGGAGCTGCGAAGACCAGATCCTCCACGTCACGCAGACCATTAGCGACGGCTTCCAACGGAAAAAACCGCTCCGCGGTGTGATGGCCCTGCTGGACTACAGCAAAGCCTACGACCGTGTCTGGAAGGAGGATCTCCTCCTGACGGCGCTGGACGTAGGCATGCCAGCCCAAACTGCCCGGTGGTTAAAGAGCTTCCTCTCCGACCGCCGAGCCAGGGTCCTAATAAACGGGGAGCGGGGAAAGTCCGTCCCACTGCGCCAAGGTCTCCCCCAAGGCTCTGTCCTTGCACCCCTCCTCTTCGTGTTATACATCAACAACCTCCGAAGAGTCATCCCAGCAGGGGTCGACATCGCGCTTTATGCCGACGATGTTGCCCTGCTGGCACAGAGTACACGCAAGGAAGACGCTGAGGCGGCGATCCAGAACGCAGTCGGAGCTGTCTGTGAGTGGAGCTGCAAAAAGAAGATGAAGTTGAACGCCTCGAAGAGTGAGGTCACTTTCTTCTCAACCGACCCAAGGGAGGCTTCCTGGACCCCGTCCGTCAATGTGGGAACAACGAGCCTGCGCTTCAACCCCACCCCCAAATTCCTTGGGGTAAAGCTCGACAGGTGCCTGAGTTTCGGGCCACACGTGAAGGCCGTCACTAAGACAGTGGCTTCCCGAAACCGCATCCTTGCCTCTCTGACCACAAAAGACTGGGGTTGGCAGAAAAACAGCCTACGCTCTGTCCACCTCGCCCTTCAGCGGAGCGTCATGGACTATGCCGCCCCAGCATGGCAACCCTTCCTGTCGCGGTCTCGACTCGACGACCTTGGTCGCGCCCAGAACAGTGCCCTGCGCATCGTGACGGGCCAACTGAGGACTACACCAGTCGAGGCGCTGCAGCTAGAAGCGGGCGTGTGCTCCTACTCCTCGCGAGTAAACCAACTAGCAGCCATCTCCTTTGAAAAAGCCCTCCGCCTTCCTCCTGATCACCCTCGGCACGAACTTGCTACTAAGACAGTCGTGCACCGTCTCCAGCGTTCCAGCTGGCGCAAGACCGCGTCGGGAACTATGTCCGCCCTCCCCCCCGCCCTGTCCAACCAACGAGAGGTCCTCCCGCCCCCCATCGAGTGCCCATGGGTGAACGACACCGACCTCTGGACGGTCTCTGCAACCCTTGGGAGTGCCACAAAACTCGATCCCCTGCCAGTCCTTCGGGAACGTGCCATCTCCGCCATCCGTGCAGTCGCACCAGAGGTCACCATCTACACCGACGGCTCTGCTACCGATGGAACAAGGGCCGGCGGGGTGGCAATGATCGTCACCACTGGAGATCCGGCAGACCCAATCACCACGCACTCAAAGCCGATGCGTGGGGCCCCTTTCACGTCCTCCTTCGAGGAAGAGAAGGCGGCCATGACGATGGCCCTGCAATGGCTAACTGACACGGACATAGCTGGTGACGTCGCAGTGTGCTCGGACAGTCAATCACTACTGACTGCCATCGCCAGCCACTCGGCCGACACCGGCGAAATCCGTCGTCTGCTGAACCAGCGCAGGGCTCGGACAGCCCTCCTGTGGACCCCAGGTCACTGCGGGTTGCCTGGGAACGAGATGGCAGATGCCCTAGCGAAGGAAGCCGCCTCCTCCAAGGTCGACGAGCCACGACCAATCTCATTCGCCCCAGCCAAGGCAGCCATCAGACGACTAATTCGCGACAATCCACCTAGACCGGATCATCGCGCAGCGGTCGTCTACCCAAAATATAACTGGCGCCTAGACTGTGCGCGCGTGAAGAACCGGAGCGACGCGGTTCTCATCGCCCGCCTCCGCTCGGGCCACCACCCAAGCCTGAGAGCTTACCGTCACCTTCTCAACCCCACCCTCGACCCAACCTGCCCCCTCTGCCGGGAAGAGACGCAAGACCTTGAACATTGGCTCCAGCGTTGCCCCGGCCTTTCTTCCCTCCGCCTCCAGATCTTCGGTGTCGCCTCACCCCCCCTGGACGTGCTGGTGACTGAGCCGTCGAAGGTGCTAGCGCTAGCCAGGCGTACCCTATGTTAGGGCCACCTGGGCGCTGCCTCTACAACAACAACAACAACAACAACAGCAAACTAGACTGGTCCACAAACATAGATGCCCTGTACAGAAGGGGCCAGAGCCGCCTCTACCTGTTGAGGAGCCTACGGTCCTTTGGTGTGTGCAGGTCACTGTTGAGGACCTTCTATGACACTGTGGTGGCATCTACTGTGTTTTATGCAGTGGTCTGTTGGGGAAGTGGGAGCACGGAGAGGGACAGGAACAGGCTGAACAAGCTGATCAGGAGGGCCAGCTCTGTTCTGGGCTGTCCTTTGGACTCTGTGGAGGAAGTGGGAGAGCGGAGGATGCTGACCAGGATGAGGTCCATCATGGACAGCACCTCCCACCCCCTGCACGAGTCGGTGGAGTCCCTTCGAAGCTCCTTTAGCAGTAGACTGCGGTACCCTCACTGCAGGAAGGAGCGCTTCCGCAGATCCTTCCTCCCATCAGCCGTCAGGCTCTTTAACTCAAAAAAGGCTGTGGGTTAGGACCTCCTGAATTCGGATACAGTGTGGATGTGCTTGTATATATATGTATGTGTATGTATGTATATATCTCACCAACACAGTTACCTATTTATATATTTATTCATGTATTTATTTATTAACTTACTATTAAGTACCCATTTGTGTATAATGCCTTTCCTATTCCTGCATCCTCACCCTCTTCCTATTGCAACAAAGAAATTTCCCGATTACGGGATGAATAAAGTTATCCAATCCAATCCAACATACATTAGCACACGTACATACATTAGCACACGTACATACATTAGCAGACGTACACGGACACGTACACGCACAAATGCGTTACTTTGAAAGGAAAATCGCAAGAAACATCTCAAATGGTATCCCTGAGATATTTAATAATCAAAAGCATAATATTAGGATCAATATTATTCGGTAATATGCCTGTCTTTCTAAATGCAAAATATCAAATTTTTCAATTTGAAAAAAAAGAAATAAGTCCATCTTGATGAAAACCGGATGCTTTCTAATTACCGAAATTTCAATTTTCCCTTTCGAACACAAAATAAAACAAAAAAAAATTCAAGGTGGAATTTTGTTTTATTTCAAAATCAAGGCTACTAGTGCCTGGCCAGTCGAGCACATTTAACTAGGTTTAGACTTCAGACCCCTAGGCAAGATGGCTGTGCCCCGAGGGAGCAGTGACGGGAACGTGAGTTTTTTCACGTTTTATGGAAGATATGTACGAAATTTTTCCTTTGCATCATAACGTCGATTTTTGTCATGACATCATTGTGCAATGGCGGCGTCAACTTGCAGTTTCGTACATGTCATTTTTTTATGTGCATATGAGCCGTACCCTCAATTCAGTCTTCATTTTTTTCTGACAAAAGCGGCTATGTGAGTAAATAGAGTAAATTCTATTCACAATAAAACTACATCTTCAAGCATTTATTATCACCCGGGGAATAATATTCTGGAATAACTTCAGGAATGTTTTCCCCCAAAAAATCTATTGTACACCGTCCAGAGTACAACTGTTGGTCTGAATTTAGATCTTAATATTTATCCCAATTATTACTTGGGGTGGTGGGAAATATGTCCATTCATGCTGACAATTTTTGGAACAGTTGTGCTGATATTATATCTATGAACAACCTATAACCCATAACTTATTATATATTAACTAAATCAAACTCAAATCCCAGAACAATTTGCACAGCATGTTTTTTCTTAGCATTCTTAAAAATAAATTTTAGGTTTTTACAGTTCTTATGACTAGTTTTTGGCTCTGTAGATACAATGTGGATATGCTGGTGAATTTTTTATATGTATTCTTTTGAGATTTAAATCAGGCAAATTATTTTGGCAGCATAATCTGCTTTACCAAGGATTGTGGCAAAGGTTCCATGTTATTTACAAACAAACTCAGATTAAAATATTTTTTATTATAAATGGGTGAGTGTGTTCATTCAAAAAAATAAAAAACACATTTTTAATAGTGTTGAAGTTTTGCCCTAACCTATTAATTTTAAAAAGGTGAATTCATAGAAAAAAAAACTTCAATATTTTGGGGGTAAACTTCATTCTTTCCATTTCTTTCAGGCACAGTGCTGCTACAACTGCCATATTCCAAAAGAAAGTATAGTAGTGGACAACACCGTCGGCGCAGAACCTCCACCACATCCAACAGCCAGGGGTCATTCAGTGGTGAGGATCGTGTTGGTTTCTATTGGGCCTTTAACACTATGTTAACAAAATCCTGGAGAACTGGCGCACTTGGTGATGAGAGGCTGGTTGACCGCCTGCTTAAAGATCTAACAGACTTCTGTGCCAATAAAGACAACAGACTGCTGAACTTCTGGGACTATTGTCTCGAAAAAGTTCAAAGCAGTGCCCCTTGAAGGCAGCTATTGTTCTTTCATTTTGAAGCGCTTGTGTTTGACATTTAAAGGACCAATTTCGTCAAAATCCAATCATATAGACCTATTAATGCATAACATATTTAAAAAAAGGCTGACCATTTTAAAGAAAAAAATGTTTGCATTTGATTGCGGTTATCTTTGAAAGTCAATTGTCTGCACACAAACTGGCCAAAAATGGGCAATAACCCGTGATAATGTGTGGAATCTTTGCTTTATTCAATAAAAAAAAGGTTTTTAAATCTATTTTTTCTAATATTGTGATTTAGTGAGGGTTGCATTCCTGTTCATATTCTTTACAAGCTTTGTCAAAATGGGTAAAAAAAATAAAAGTTATTAAAAACCTACCTGCGTCCACCAGTTGCTGCTGAAGGAATCACATATTTAGAGTTGATTATGTAGTTGAAATACAAACAGAATGAATAAAGTGCATATTTCCTAACAGTACTGTTGTAGGACAAAATCTCAGACAGTCCACAAATGCCCTTGCATATTTAAGCGTTACGCAGAATAATAATACTTCAGACTCTACCACTCAGGGTTTGCCAAGTTTGTCATCACCGCGAAGAAATCCAATAAGCTAGGTGATATTTGCACGGTCATTTTTATAAATAAGGCCGTGCTTATGATCATGAGGCCGCATTCTCCGATCGGGGTGGATGTGAGTTGATCTGATGGTGGCCTTTGAACGGCACCAGCTAAGCCTGGAGTGCTGATATGTACTGGACGGGAACAGGGTCTGCTGTTCTGATGACCCTGAAACAAAAAAGAATGGAAATTGCGATCGGCGGGTTATTGGCATATTTTCCGCCCACGGCCGTTGGTCGAGTGAGCCTGGATATTAGAGGGAGTGCTGCTTCCAGCTCCTGATGTGTGCATACGCACTGCCTGTTGGTCTGTAGGAGATAGCTGGAAGAAATGACTGGACACTATTTGGCCCTATTATCTGCTATTAAATAATTATTAATGTGCTAGCAGTCTGCATCATGAAGACAAAGAAACACACTCGGTACAGTTACTAGATAACCACGACTACAAAGTTTTTATTCACATCCACATCAATTCCCCTAATAGGACAAATGTCCTTCAGGTCAGCCAAAATACCTTCTCAATGTGGCAAAGAATCAAAACAGCATTAAACATATGACCTATCTTGAGTAAGATAATTCGTCAAACCCAGTACAGAGGTACCTCAACATATGAGTACCCCGACATATGAGCAATTCAATATACGAGTAATATTTCGAGCAAATAATGATCTCGAGATATGAGACAAATTTCGAGATATGAGAAAGCCAGGTGGCAAAGACATGAAAGGCTGTTTATGGTTTTAGCGCACTGTGTTTTTTGCAGCATCTCTTTCGTGTATAACATATCTACGAGCACTGGGCGTAGCATTTTTTTCAGTGTTTTTTTCCCCATCACTCAGCACAAATGGCAGAGCAATCTCTAATACGAGGAGTATATATTACTTCTCGTTGGCAAGTGGCTGTGCATTATCCTATTGTGAGAAAATATGTGTGTATAATTTTCTTAATATTTTGAAGGGAATACAAAAGCAAACAGCCCATCCATCTAAAGTGAAAGTCAGGGTGGAGGCGGGTCAAATAAAGCCAACCTGGGAGAAGAAAGGTATCAAACTTGAATACTTAATTAGAATTTAGTGTAAGGTTAGATTACATTTATTTTTGAGTGTATGCATGGTAATCCATTTAGCCGACTGACATGTGGCCGACAGCCAACTCGCTGAAACACCATATGGCCTAACGTAGAATTAGCCGAACGACTATTTGGCCGACCGACTATCTAGCCGAAGAACATTTAGCCGACGCGCTCCCCGAGTGTGTACAACTTTTTAAACCTCAGCCCGCGGGCCATATACGGCCCATTACTGATAACAACATTCATTTAGAATAATAAGTTGCTGATAACAACATTAATTTAGAATAACAAGTTACAGATAACAAAATGAATTTAGAATAACAAGGACATTTATTCACGGCCAAACAAAAAAAGGAGTTATAACTGTAGATACTGCTATTTACACCAGAATAGAACACATTGAGATTAATCTTTTAATTAAGGTCCTCAGCAAATCATTTTGAATATATATTTCCCAAAATATTGGGAAATTATTTAACATTAAAATATATTTAACAGGTATACAGGGTGTCTCAAAAATGGTACTCACTTTTAGAATAAAATGTACTCACTTTTAGAATGAAAGGTAATTCTAAAAGTGAGTAAATTTTTTCGAGACACCCTGTATATTTCTGCGCGAACTCCGAAGAGTTATCAATTACAGAACTACTACAAGTTCAAATATGGTGCTGCTGCTTAATAAAAATATTCCTGGATACTCTTGTCATGGGAAGAGTATTCAGGAATATTTTTTATTATATTATTTTGTATATCTATAATGTGCTAAAATCACGCAGAAAATGGCATTTAATGATTAAATACAGATACTGGAGCTCTTTGGAAGTTTAAACAGAGTCCAGGGTAGTGATGTTCCTGGTAAAATACAGCCATGAACGTCAATGGCAAAAACCCCCAAAATGCACAAAAATGACTTTATTTCCAGCCGAAAACAGCATTAAATGAATAAATACGAATACTGCAGCATAAATAAAAAATACTGGCGATTTTTAGAGACTTTAACCGATCCCAAGGTGCTTGATTTTCCGGTAAAAAGTGCTTTTAACACGGAACCGGACCCAATTGCAGTAAAATTATTTGTCCATCAGGTTGAAGTGTTCTGCCGATACAAAACCAGTCTAGAGTCAGTCTACACATAAATGATTTAGTAATAATAAAATGTAATGATTAATATCTATGAATGGACGGCCCGGCGAATGAGTAGTTCGCGCGTCGGCCTCGCAGCTCTGGGGTCCTAGATTCAAATCCAGGTTCGTCCATCTGCACCTTGCATACTCTCCGTGGGCCTGCGTGGGTTTTCTTTGAGTACTCCGATTTCCTCCTACATCCCAAAAAGATGCATCGTAGGCTGATTAGACACTCTAAAATTCCCCCTAGGTATGGGTCTGAGTGTGCATGGGTGTCCGTCACCTTGTGCCCTGCGATCGGCTGGCCAACGATACAGGGTGTCCCCCGCCCCTGGCCTAAAGTCAGCAGGGATATGCTCCAGCACACCCCACGAGTGATAAAGTGGATAAAGCGGTTCAGAAAATGAATGAAAAAATATCTATGAATAAAACATCTTCATAAATGCCATTAGAATATGCACAAATCCGACTGAAATTTTACCTTAAAGACGTCTGTCCTTCTCACTTCTCATTCTCGTTCAAATGACTTTTCTGCCGAATGTGTAACTTGAGATAGTCGTTTCAATTTATATACAATATTTTTCAATGATTTTGCTTTGATTTATTAATAAGGGATATAACATATTAACGAACATATTTACATTCATGTTAATGAACATATATATGTAAAATTGTAGCCGAGGGCTAATTTCCATTTGTAGTCCATTATGGAGGTGGAAGACAAACGATCACACATACTAGACACGCACACAACCACACATACAGCAGATTTAGACAGTTCTCACCCGATTTCACCACGTGTTCTTCTATTTGCACAGTAAAGTAAAAGGGAATGTATTAAGGAAATATTAAAATGTAATTAAAAAAGATAGAAGAAACACTGGCACTGGCAACTTGTTTTGATAGTTTCATTGATAATTACCCTTCCGATATAATTACCAATCACTGCAGGCAGACATCTTATTTAATTAATGACATTTAATTAAATATCTTGCATCACTGATAATGACCTCATGAGGGTAGATGGATCAGAGCCTCAAGCCTTCATCTTGGTCTCCAAAGTAGCTCCTCGAACAGTAATTCCCGTACGGCTTTAAAGCCATAAATCAAAATAATTACAAGGTTATTGATTAATTCAACATGTGTAAGCAAAAACAACATCTGTAACTATAATAACAATCAAAATATTTTACCAATAACAAAACAGGAAACTAAAAACAAACCTCATTTGGATTAAAACAATCATGCCTTCATTTGACATAACAATTATATAACAATTACATAAAGAAGCTCGAAGTCCGTCACGAGGTATGCACACTATGCGGGTGTTGCTGGAAGTGGCAGATATCCGTATCTGTTGTTAGTCAGAGACCTTGGCGTCCCTTGCTACAAACCCAGAACAACAGTCCTTGGAGCCCGATACTGGGTGAGATGTGCTGATAAATTGTGATCATATTCCTTTTTATAGTGGAAGTATTATATCCAGTTGAAAGCGACCAATTGGATATAACAACACCTATATTTAACCTGATTTCCGAACATGTATTCAAGATGACATCCCTGGGAGAGTAAACACACAAACGATGTTTTGCCTTCCACACAATAAGACCACTGAAATATCCTTTGAGAAAAATCTTTTTAGAAACGTCAAATGTAGTCCCATACAAAGCATCAGACTGGTAAACTGTATGTATGGTACTTAACATACCTGAATAGAAATTGAGGAAACTTTGTTGCAGAAACTGGTTCAAATTGCCGAGTCTGGATGAGACACGCTTGTGGAAAAATCATCAAATGACACTCCAAAACAGTCTGTCGTGTAGAGATTGGAATTTGTTGAAAATCATAGCGCTTCAAGGGTTAAACACCTACATTTATGGATGACAAATAGGGGTTTGCTGGCCAGCTTAATTAAGCATTAAATACAATACCTGCAGGATAAAATATGCACTAAGCGTAGGGGTAATCTACATAAAATGGAGAAGGATGAGTTATGATGAAACCAATTATTGGTTTTTGATGGCAAGAAACCTTGCGATGGAAATGAGTGGTGTGAATGAGCATGTTGATACAAGCGAGGCTGGAATAACAGAGCATGCTATTTTGTTTTACAGAAACAAGGGTGACAAGACAAGTCCGTTGTGTAAAAAAAAATATAATAAAAGGAATAGTGGTGCTTCGTCAGCTGAAGGAGAATTTTTTTTATCGAAATATGTGGCGAGAGCGTAGGGATGTTAGCCAAAATAAATTCAAAACGACCAATTAAATGTTTTGCAGGGTTGCCAACCTGTGGTTTTTATTATTCTCTAGACTTGCCAAATTATGCGCCGACTGCTGGGGAAACGCTCTGTTTGCTGCGGCTACTGATTTGATTGGGACGCGGGAGTTTTGAAAACATGAAATCCCTCCATGTGAAAATGTGGTGTGAAATGACTGAGGGGCCTATTACATACAAATATATAATAACGTGCAATGAAGAATGCTTTGCTTCACTACATTGTTATATATTTGCTTTACTGAGCTTATTAACATTAAAAAGTCATTTTAATACATCTGCTTGTAATGCTCGCTCCTGAGTGAACCTAAACAACGTGAAGGTCACTCCCTACTCCAGCTGGACTTCTCAAAACTGTTGTTTACACCGCTTCCTTGGGAAGACCTTTGTTGTCGTTATTCTGGATGCTATTATATATGTGCGCATTAATCATCATATGTATGTATGGAATATTAATCATTATATGTATAAGTGAAAAATTTATCATTATATGTATATATTAATGTGCTTGCAACGAAGACAAACGCTTACTTTAACATGCTCAAAAGTTGGCCAATTCACGCCTCTAGGGATGCACTACGGCCGAATTTTGAATTTGGAATCCAGTTTTTCAGAAATTTGCTATTTGTTGTACCAGGATGCTGCATTTTGGAAATTAGAAAAGTGGGCCATTTTTTTGGTACTTACGAAGTTTCAGATCAAAACCATTCTATATTGTAATAGCACCATGACGAGAACAACATTGCATGTGCATCATTTTACAGGTCATTTGTGTTGCTTTGCTAAAAATCGATAAATCCCCTCGATTTCAGACTGTTGGGTTTATTCTGTATTACTATTATTCATATATGTGTAGTAATTAATTTCTTTGTTAAATCATTCTTCCTATTGTTCGGAAAGTGACTTCTTATCCAAGGATTGTTTATCCTACATCTCACCCAGTATCGGGCTCCTGGGAGGCAGCAAGGACTCAGGATATCTGCCACTTCCATAACACTCATAGTGTAGTATAGTGTGCATACCTCGTGACGCACTTCGGGCTTCTTTATGTAATTGTTATATGATTGTTAGGTCAAATGAAGGCGTGCTACAGATGTTGTTTTGGCTTACACATGTTGAATTAATCAACAACCTTGTAATTGTTTGATTTATGGCCTTAAAGCCGTACGCAAATTACCGTTCGAGAGGATAGGGAAGACAAGGGGCTTTGCTGTATCTTCCCTTAAGGTCCTTATCCATGATGCAATCTATTTAATTAAATGTCAATAATTGAATAAGATGTCTGCCTGCAGTGATTGATAATTACATCAGAAGGGTAATTATTCATGAACCTATCAGACACTTCCAAAAACAGCCATTTCATAGGAATGAACACCCTTTCCGCATTTTATGTCCAATTTTAATGCGTTCTTTGACTGTGGTCAGCTACAATAGTGAATTGTGTCATGACAGGGCCCCATTTTTGAATTTCGAATTTTGGTTCTTCGATTCAAATCGACCTTGAGGTCGCATTTTTTACCTTTGACCCAGTTTTTTTTAACACATGCAAAACTTTTAGAGTACAAATAATTATTTTTTTGCAGCACTACGCAGGCGCGCATGTGGCTTTCATCGGCTTTTTAAAGTGGCTTCTACCGTAAAACTACACAACAACAAAAACTCTTGATTTTGGACACCTTAAAACTTGTTTCTTTCACTTTTCAGGGTCCCCATGACAGATCTACTTTTCTGAACCGCTTTATCCTCATTAGGGTCGCGGGATGGGTGGGTTTGGGGTGCTGGAACCCATACCAACAGACTCCAGGCCAAACATCCTGAATCGGTGGTGTTATGGCTGTCAGCCTGGTGTCACACTATGTAGTAGGGTGTGTGGTTTCTTTTCATCTGGAGGTGCATGGAGCTGTGGCTCCACCCCTGAGACAAAGCCCTGCCCAGGCCAACACAGCTGTGACTACTTCCCTATCATCCCTCCTCCAATCAAGATTCACTTCCTGTCCTTATTTTAACCATTTTATTTGTCAGTTCATTCTTGATTCTTGACTTTGACTCCCTTGGCTGCCTGTGATTGTAAATACTGAGGCAGTGGAGTCCTTTCTTTCATTAGAAAGCACATTGTTTAGTGTTAAGTAAAGTCAGATTGCCCCAGCTTCACCTGATATAGTGAGTATGTTACTCCTTGTTATATTTAGTATTTATGTTGACAAAGTTAATGATTTTGGGTTGCAAAATAACAGGTGGCCAGCACAAGGAGACAGACAACTATACACACTCACACCCATACCTATGAGCAATTTAGAGTGTTCAATCTGCCTATCATGCATGTTTTTGGAATGTGGGAGGATGTTAAACGACAAGCTCTGGTATTTGACTAACTGCTTTTATCTATATTAAACTTAACAAAAGGATATGATCAAATTTGAACAGATACAGCCAAAATATCCTGGGTTACTCCACAGAATATTTATTCTTAATAATATATATAAATCAAAATCAGAGCTGATCCAAAGCAAAGCTCTCGGTAAAAAAGAACACATTCAAAACGAGTTGTCTAACTTTTATAATGCAAACGTGAATAATGTATTAACTGGTTAAATAAATGATGCTGAATGGTCCACGACGGTCCCGGGGCTCCAGCTTCTCCTGTGATCCTCCAGATGTGTCTCTAACGCTCCCAAGGCACGCATCAGTGGCTGTACACGTTCAAAGGGAACACGCATGTCATCAAACGAAGGCAATATTGTTGTTGTTGTTGTTGTTGTTAGGCCACCCAGGCGCCTAGGTGTTACCCTCAGCCGCACTAGCGCTGCCACTGGAACGCGGATTAGTTCATCCGGGGGATAGCCAGAGGTGTGGGGCAGTCGAATATCTCCGGCTGGATGAAAAACGTAGGTTCCACGTTCCTGGTTGGCAGCTCTGGGTGGTATTTGTTGTATTCGAAGGCCACGACGGGCGGCCTCTCATGAGACACCTTGTGAAGGTTCCAACTTTGTTTCACTGCTGCTGTTGTTGTTGTTAGGCCATCCACTTTTGGTTCTAAACATTTCATCAACATCTTTACTAAATTTGTGCTGAGTTCTGCCCAAATCAGGCAGACAATCTGTGAATGAATTAACATCCAGACACCATAAAAAAAAAATCACAACATTCCACAAGACGCTAAACAATATACTGCTTGGAGACACACCAATTCTTTACATAGTCTCTAACCCCACTCGCACAACACATTGTATCGGTTTATTTGCCGTAACGACAATATAAATAATAATCACAACTAAAGAGCTTCCGAATTTAGATATATTTGTAAAGAATTAAGATAATGCGTTTCTCTCATTAATTTCACTCCATCTAGTCTAGTCATTTTATACTTTTCCATAATGCAGAGACTTAAGCACGATAAAGAGAAACAACATTAATAATGATAGTGGGAACAAACTCCCAGATCAGTTCAATAGCAACAACAACAAAAAAAACATTACATATTAGATCACAGCTGTGAGAACACCGGGAGAGAGAAAAAAGAGAAACCTCTCACAAATGGACACATTCACATGGACCCAACAGAGATGTACTCAACTCTTTTTGGTCAAGTCATCAACATTGGGAACCCAGGTCTGGAGCCAAGATCCAGCCCGTCAAAAGGGTCCTCAATACCATGGCCATGGTTTTTCCCAGGCGTCGACTCTGCCCTTGGCTTCTTTCCAGTATTTTGACTCCCAGGTTCGTACCAATAATATATGTAAAAAATGATGGGTTCATCAGTAGGCATTCCAAAAATGTAAGCACAAATAGAGAAAAGACAATCTTCTGGATTTTTTACTTGCAAGGGGAACGAACCGTTGGTGCCATGTCCCAACTACGTTCTGCCCTCATACGCCTTTTTTGTTGTTAATTTAAATTTACAGACCCTAGTTACAATGGACGTCTCAACTCTCAGGGGAGGGGTGGAAAATAAGTGAGATGTCAATAGTTAAAATATTTTATTGATAAAGTATTTGAGGGTGGACGCATGTGCAGGATGCAACCAAGGTGTTTGGGCTTCTTTGTTTAGTCCAACTAAGGTTCTCAGGAGCATTTACTTCGTTGCAAGCAAACATATAATAATGTGGAACCAATAATCATGACAGAGGCCTTAGATCAAGGGTGTCAGACTCGGGTTAGTTCGCGGGCCGCTTTAACGTCAACTTGACTTCATGGGGGCCGGACCATTTTAGATACAATAGTTGGATTTTTTTAAATAAATGGATTAAATGAACAGGATTAAAGGCCCTGAATATTCAGTTTTTATAGAACTAAAGCAAAGTTTATTTGAGCTTTTTTTCTATATAATTTGATTTTATAAAATGATTTTTGAACTAAAAACACAAAAAAAATATTAAATATTACAATTATTGATTTAAAAGGGGGAAAATCAGGACATTTAATGTACATTCATACCAAGGGTCTCAAACTCACGGCCCGCGGGCCAACTGCAGCCCCCGGGACGATAATTTTCAGCTTGCGTCTTAATATGAAAGATTAATGTTCGTGCGGCCCACAAGATTGATATAAATGACACTTGTTGTGTTCAGAGCTGGGTGAACCAATCAGGGTGAGGTATACGGCTCTAGAGGGCGGGACCCTGGCCGGGGTGTCCAGTGCCTCGCTCACTCACTCATTCATTCCTCCAATCAGCTGGGCGGAGGGGAAGCCGTGAAGCCGATCACTCCGCTCGGCTCAGAGAACTGCCGTAATCCAATACGATCAGGGATCGAAAGTGCGCATGCGCCACAGATCCACACGACTGAAAGTTAAAAGTTCAATCTGTCTGTTGCAAAGCCTGCCGTGAAGAGAAAGGTCAGTGATGAGTACAGACAGTTTCAAGAAAAATGGGGAGAGCAATATTTCTTTGTTGAGTACAGGGGCGCCCCAACGTGTCTCATTTGCACTGAAAAAGTAGCTGTCCCCAAGGAATACAATTTGAAACGTCATTATACTACGAGACATGCTGAGAGTACGAAAAATACCAGGAGATGAGAGCCAACCAGGTTGACAGTCTTAAAACACTTTTGAGGCAACAAGAAGGCTACCAAAGAAAGTAATGCAGCAGTCGAAGCTAGCTACGCCGTTTGTGAGCTGATTGCTAAAGCAAGAAAGTTATTCACAGAAGGTGAATTTATCAAAAAGTGCATATTACAGGCTGCACATATTGTCTGTCCATAAAAGGAAAGTCAGTTCAACCACATCAGCCTTTCTGCCAACACCATGGTAGAGCGCATTTCTGACCTCTCAAGTGACATTTATGATCAACTGTGTGAGAAAGTGCAAAGTTTCAGTGTAAATTCAGTGGCTCTTGATTAGATCACAGACATCACAGACACTGCCCAGCTCGCAATATATGTCCGTGGTGTTGATGACCATTTTGAAGTGATGGAGGAGTTGCTCACACTAATTCCAATGCATGGCCAGACCACCGCTCAGGAATTATTTCACCAGCTGTGTGATGCCGTTGAGAATGCCGGTTTGCCATGGAAGAGCTTTGTTGGAATAACAACGGATGGAGCCCCATCAATGATTGGGAGGAAGAATGAGCCATGTGCCTTTTTGGGAGCACATACTTGTGAGAAACTTCTCCACCTTGAACTTCAATAAGTCCAAATATAGGGCCAGACTTACTGATGGGCATCTTTAAGCTCTATTGAGGGTCTCCACTGCTTCCTCCCTCAAGCCAAATGTGACTCAGCTATGTGAGAAGAAGCGCTGCCAGGTCTCTGGCAGCAAGAAGTAAGAGAAGCTGTGTCCAGAATATTTCATGTTCAATGTTCCATTCAAGTCCAGAAAGTTAAAATTTTAAGAGCTGTTAATACGGACTTTTGAAACTTTTGAATAAAAATAATTAGTTTTCTCTACTTAGCCAGCCACCGTATATCTACTGTATGCTCATTATTATTTTTTTATTTTTTATTACTGATTGTTTTATTTTTTATTCATCTTTAGGTTAATTTATTCAATTCATTATTTTTTGTTAAAAAATAAAGATATTTGATAACGTTGGAATGTTTTATCAGCGCTTTTCTTGTGGAAATCTTGATGCGGCCCAGTCTCACCCAGACTCTGCCACTAGCGGCCCCCAGGTCAATTGAGTTTGAGACCTCTGACCTATACTCTTCATTTTAATTTGATCCTAAAACAGAAAGTCGGCATTTACTTTCTCGGGCCGCACAAAATGGTGTGGCGGGCTAGATTTGGCCCCCGGGCCCCACTCTGATACATGTGCCTTAGATGATGCATTTTCAACAGTGATTCAAAATCGAAACAAAGATGAAATAGGCTCAGTGAACTTTCTCCGCGAGGTAATGTGCACGATGCAAAATGTAATCCGAACAAAACAGGAAAACCTAAGACGTCTTTCTCTTCTATTCGGCGCGTCATTCTTCTACGGTGAAATTTCGCTTCTTCCCCCATTTTTCATCTCGTCTTCTGCTTCTGAGATTCAACGCAAATTTAGACATTTTTCAGAATTTTCTTTTTTGGATACTTCATATAAAAAAGATATATTGAAGCTGAGAATGTTGGAGCGGTGAAGTGGTAATTGATCGAGTTTTAACAACGAAATGTGACAAGAAAAAATCTGACTAGGTTACTGATTTAGTTGCACTAATACTCATTGTTTCGTGTTCAAATGTATGCATTCATCCATTTTTTAGACTCTTAGCCTCACGAGGGCCGTGATGGGTACTGGAGTCTATCCCGCAAGGCAGGTGGACACCCTGAATTGGTGGCCAGCAGCAGCAGAGCACAAAAGGGACGGACACATTCGCATTCATACCTAGGGAAAATTTAGTGTTTCACCAGCCTAACCTGCATGTTCTGGGATGTAGGAGGAAACCAGAGTACCAGGAGGACCACAAAAGCCCGGTGAGAAGATGCAAGCTCCGCACAGAGAAGACTGACTTGGGATCGAAACCTTAAGCCCATAACTGTGAATCCGACGGACTAATGACTAAATTGCCGGGCCGCCTTGTGTTCAAATGTTTTAGCAAATTAGCAACTATTAACTAGGCCAATATTATGCATTATGGATGTTTATCCATCGCTATCGCCACTGTAATGTTGGGATTTCATTTTTGGTAAATTCATGTATAACTAACTTAAGAAAAAAATCAGGAGGAACATGGTCTTTTTGGAGAGATATGGGAAGACGTCTAAGCCAACTGGTTCAAACAACACTGTTTTATTAGGGATACATGAACAAGCAAGACATTTGCATAAAATTATCAGATTACCTAAAACGAACACAGATTCATTGTAACATTTTTGATCAAAAACTGAAAAGAAACTTCAAAACACAACTATTTTTTTATACTTGAATGGTGTTTGTATTATGAATGGTCCTTTACTACAGCTGAGGCTGTTATTGTAAGCATTATATAAATAAACTACAGTTGTATTGAGCTACACAGCACCATGAAGGTATAGAGCAAGAAATTTGGTGAATGTCTCTGCCTTGAATCCCGAAAGACCAATTGGTACCTAAGGGGGAGAAGACACAAAAAAAATTTTTTTTGAAGATTTGCGTTCCACTACCACTCAAACTATGACATTGAAAACATCCATGTACATGTGGACAAACGCACACATCCATAATGGTAATTTTGGGCCAAAATCTCTAAACATCACAACATCTAACTCGAGCGTACTCCCCAAAAAATTGCAATTTTCTAGTAGTAATGACAACATTTCTTCCTTAACCAAAGCACTTCTCGTTACATCGGTCACAGATTTGCTGAAGTCTAACAAATCGGTCATTGGGTTGAATACACCAACTGGTTATCAAACAGTCATATTCAAGATCACAATGTTATCATAATACAGTGGTAGCTTGACTTAGGTCTCAATTTTTTTGGGCTACAAAAAGCCTTAAAAATATTTTTCCCCCAATATACGGAAGAAATTCAAGGAAAAGAAAAACCTGTTTTTCTTGAATTTCTTCTATCTTTTATTTTGAAATTGCCATGACCCCGCTGGATTACCATTGGGTCTCCCATTTCCCAACATCTACGTAAATGGCCTCTCAGTGCCTGTTTCTGCGATTAGAAAGCATCAGGGTCACATCAAAATAGACTTGTTTCTTTTTTCAGATTTAAATTTGATATTTTGCATTTACAAAGACAACGTGCTTTTGAATCATACAATAGCTCAGAAAGACTGATGATTTATTGACAATTTTCCCTTCAAAGTAACATATTTGTACTGCCTGTTAGAAACATGAATATGTAGGTGAAAATTGGGAATCAGGGGGAGCGATGTATATGCGATAAATTGTAAAATTCAAAGATTTAAAGGCAATTGTGTGTGTGGCTTGTATGAGAGTCTTTATTTCTATAAATTTGCATTAAAATAAAAAGTTGCTCTGTAATTTAAAATAGAAAAATCACGCAATCAAACTTTTTTCAGTCTCACAGGTGGCCATTTAAAAAAAAATTGGATGAACTTATACTGTGGGGTAAATAAGTATTTAGTCAAGCAGCAATTTTGCAAATTCTCCTCTTTCATAAGATTAGAGAGTCCTGTAATTGCCAACATATGAAGAATGTGGAAATAAACGTTGATTTTTGTAGAATTAATTTCCAAATTAAAGTGGAAAATAAGTATTTGATCATGGAGAGGCAAATCATTGTTTGGGTGTCTCAAATTCACATTTTGACATTAAGTGGGTAAAAATAATTTACTCATCTGATTGTTTATTTTAACCCTTTGTAAGAAGATTGAGTCTCAATTGGAACACTAACTTTTTTTGTGGAGATGTGGAGACAAAATGTATGAGAACTCTCTCTCTCCCTTTCCCCCTCTCCCCCCCTCCCTCCCCCAATCCCTCCCTCCCTCCCCCTCTCTCTCTCTCTCTCTCTCACTCTCTCTCTCTCTCTCTCCCTCTTTCCCTCCCTCCACCCACCCGCCCATCCATCTATCTATCTATTTCTATCTACCTATCTATCTCTTTATCTGTATCTATCTATCTATCTATCCATCTCTACATCTGTATCTATCTATCTATCTATCCATCTTTACATCTGTGTCCATCCATCCATCTTTACATCTGTGTCCATCCATCCATCCATCTCTTTATGTATCCGTCCATCCATCTCAATCTGTATCCATCCATCTCCATCTGTATCCATCCATCTCCATCTGTATACATCCATCCTTCCATCCATCCACCCATCCATCCATCCATCCGTCCATCTATCCATCCGTCCATCTATCCATCCGTCCATCTATCCATCTTTCCATCTATCCATCTTTCCATCTATCCATCCATCTCTATCCATCCATCTCTATCCATCCATCTCTATCCATCCAACTCTATCTATCCAACTCTATCCATCCAACTCTATCCATCCAACTCTATCCATCCAACTCTATCCATTCAACTCTATCCATTCAACTCTATCCATCCATCTCTATCCATCCAGCTTGCAAGTACACTCGGTGGCCCAATCTGGATTCAGACATTGAAAGGATCTGTAAAGAATGTGGAATCTGTCAACTTAAGCAGAAAATGCCACAACAGGTAACACTGCATCCATGGGAATTCCCCGGTGAGGCCTGGAAGAGGCTGCACATAAATTTTGCAGGCCCATTCCTCAACAGCATGTTCATGGTGTTGGTGGATTCATACACCATACAGTGGTTGGAAGTCTATCACATGCCACACAAACAACAGTGAGAAGACTGAAAAGACTGTTTGCTTCGTATGGACTTTCGCAACAAATTGCGACTGACAACGCAACAACCTTCACTTCTGAAGAGTTTCAGCACTTCGTAATAAGGAATTGCATCAGGCATACAACGAGTGCACCAGGACACCCAGCAACAAACGGCTTGGCAGAGATACATCCAAACATTCAAGACCGGAATGAAAAAACTTGCCGGACTGCCCTGCTGCATCGAGGACAAACTTTCTCTATTTTTGCTGCAGTACCACTGGACTTCCTGAAGCCTAGCATCAGATAGACGGTCCGCAGGAACCAATATCAACAAAAAGACCAACATGACTTCTCGGGAGAGGATCGGACCTTAAACAAGGACACACTTGTATATCTCCATAATACAGCAGCAGGAGGATGTAACAAATGGATTCCTGGACAAGTGGTTAAACAAACAGGACATGTGTCATATCAAGTCAAAGAAAGAGACTGACACTGTTAATCGGTGTCATGGAGATCAGCTGCGTGCCAGAGCTCAACCTGCAATGACTGAAATAGACACTGAGACATCCGAACATAATGAAGTGAACACACCCAAGGTCACTGGGGATGTACCAGCATATCCAACGGTTCCGTCTGACCCGACTTTACTGAGACGCTCAGACCGCGTGTGGAAAAAAAAACAAAGATGTATCCTGAAAAACTAAATAAAATGCTGCTGTTCATACCGTTGGTTGCATGCTTGTTTTTGTAAAAAAAAAAATTAAAATTTAGTTATGAGGGAAATGGGTTATTTTGAAGAAAATACTGCTTTAAATTCAAGGAGGAGGATGTGGTGTATTCCAACCTATTACACGCATACTTGGGTGTATTGGAGTGTATAGATTGTGGCACACTTGGTTCTAAGTAAAATGACGTTAACGGATGAGTGTCCTGGCTCTCTTCTTCAATAGTGTACAGTTGTTTTTGTATCTTGGAAGAAAAAATTCAATTCAAATTCAAATTCAAAAGATGGCGGCGCGCACAGGTGCAGCGGCTCACTGCTCTCCAGTTCGTTCGCTTTTCTATAGAATTATCATCAAATTCGCCGATGACACCACTGTGATCGGACTCATCTCAGGCGGGGATGAGTCAGCTTACAGAGACGAGGTCGACAAACTGTCTTCTTGGTGCTCGGCGAACAATCTTACACTGAATACCACAAAGACTAAAGAAATAATCTTGGACTTTCGCAAGCGCAGCACAGACCTGGCCCCACTCCTCATTAACGGAGTATGTGTAGACAGGGTCCAATCGTTCAAATTCCTGGGAGTCCACGTCACGGATAGGCTCTCTTGGTCCACAAACACCACAGTGTTAGTGAAGAAGGCCGAGAAACGACTCCACTTTCTCAGGGTACTGAGAAGGGACAAGTTGGACACCAAGCTTCTGGCAACCTTCTATAGAGCCACTGTGGAGAGCATCCTGACTTACGGCATTACAGTGTGGTATACCGGAAGCACGGCAGCAGACAAAAAAGCCATACAGAGGGTGATAAACACTGCCCAGAAGATCGTCGGCTGTTCTCTGCCATCGCTAGAAGACATTGCCAACCCCCGATACCTCAGAAGAGCCGGGTCCATTGTTGGAGACCCATACCACCCTGGACACGGCCTGTTCCAGTTGCTTCCATCTGGCAGACGCTACAGGTCCTACAAAGCACGGACAAACAGGCTCAAGGACAGCTTCTTCCCAACAGCCATCAGGTCTCTGAACCTGCAGCAACACGTGACGTGACGACTACACATATCCCTACTATGAAATTAAGTCAAATTGAAGTAACAAGAGAGTCGTTTGGTGCAGATCTACCTTCCACAGGATGACTGAGGGAGGGTAAGTATAAAGACTGAGAGGTAAGTGATCCATCTTATTCTTGTTGGCATTGGTGAGGCAACTTGTAGTCGCCGGAAAATGGCGCTCAAGGCGGAGAGCTAACAAGTATGAATATGTCATAAATAAATGTCATAAATGTGTCTGGCCTGGGAAGACGAACTTGTGGAGAAGCACTATACAATTTTGTCATACGCTGCTGAGGGTATGATGACTACTAGGCTTTTTGTCAAGTCAATGATGACGACAATGCCTATGTCTGATTTTCATTTTTCAAAAGGCGTCATATCAAAGCTTTCTGTAACATGAATATATTGCATGGAAAAGGATGCGTAAGCAGAGATAATTTGACCACCGTTCCGCATCACCAAAAGTAAATACAGTTGGTCAAAAGTGATGATAGTGATGTCATTTTTAGGGATTTTTAATTTTGTATTCCAACACGTTGCATGGTACACTTTTTTCATTGAATTCTCCCCTATTACCTTCCCTCCAGGTACGTTATCATTTTTTGCTTTTGAATTCGTCACACTTTTGTCCTCTAGATCAGTGATTTTCAACCACTGTGCCGCGGCACACTAGTGTGCCGTGAGAGATCCTCAGGTGTGCCGTGAGAAATTATCCAATATCCTTTTTTTTAAATTAACATTTATTAATAGATTTCTGCAAATATGATGTCATTGTCCAATGTCCGTGCTGCAAAGGCTGGCAGCGTAATGTAATATTTGTCCGTGTGGCAACACGTAGTTGATTGACACGTTCCGCCAAGAAAATTAGTGATGCACCGTGGTGACAGTCATGGAGAAGTTTTTAAAAAGGACAACTGCAAACTCCGAACTGCGCCCTGGACAAGATTCTGACCCGGATAAAGGCCCTAGTATGAGTGGTGGAGAAAACAAAGCAAAGACGGTGAGCTCAAGGCAATATAGTAAAAGCTATCTTTCGTTTGGATTTACTTTCACCGGAGATGAGACGACACCTATTCCGTTATGCCTGGTGTGTGGCGAGAAGCTATCCAACAGCGCCATGGTGCCAAGCAAGCTTAAACGCCATCTCCAAACGAAACACCCGTCGCTTCAAAACAAGCCGATAGACTATTTTGTTCGCCTGCATGTAAACACAGAGAAACAGGCAACGTTTATGAGAAAAACCACAAAGGTAAATGAGAAAGCGCTCAAAGCTAGTTACCTAGTCGCCGAACTTGTTGCTAAATCAAAAAAGCCGCACACTGTGGCAGAGACATTAATACTACCTGCCTGTAAAGCCATTGTCAACGAGATGCTCGGCCCTGGTGCGGCTAAAGACATAGATAAAGTCCCGCTCTCTGATAACACAATTGCCAGGCGTATTGATGACATGTCTACAGACATCAAAAGCCATGTTTTGGAAAAGATACGCATCAGTAGGAAATTTGCGTTGCAAGTTGACGAGTCTACGGATATTAGTGGACATTCTCAGCTCTTGGCCAATGTGCGTTTTGTGGATGGTGATGCCATTAGAGAAAACTTCCTATTTTGCAAGACACTGCCAGAAAAAACAACTGGAGAGGAAATTTTTCGGGTCACATCGGAATATTTTGACCAGGGAGGACTTACGTGGGAAAACTGCACAAGTGTGTGCACTGATGGAGCTGCAGCCATGGTCGGGCGCACCAAAGGCTTCGTGAGTAGAGTGAAGGAAAGAAACCCAGATCTGATTATTACGCACTGTTTTTTGCACCGTGACGCCCTCGTTGCGAAGACTTTACCAGTAGAACTGGTTCCTGTGTTGGACGATGTGGTGCGCATGGTGAACTTTGTGAAGACACGACCTCTGAAAAGCCGTATATTCGCATCTCTGTGTGAGGAAATGGGAGCGGAGCATAAAGCCTTATTGCTCCATACGGAGGTCCGATGGTTGTCGCGCGGTAAGGTGCTGACCCGTGTGTATGAGCTGCGAGAGGAACTTAAAATGTTTCTGACAAATGAGAGGTCTGATTACTCAAATCAGTTTGCAAGTGATGAGTGGTGCGCAAAGTTGGCATACCTGGCTGATATATTTCATCATCTTAATGAACTGAACACAAGGATGCAGGGCCGAAATGAAAACCTGCTTACAAGCACAGATAAAATAAATGGATTCCGTTTAAAGGTGCACCTCTGGCAACAACATGTGCAACGTGCCAACCTGGAGATGTTCCCACTCACAGACAAACAGCAAAGCAACACTGCTGCACTGTCTGAGGTAATAGGTAAACATTTGAAAAGTCTTGAGGAGAAGTTGTCATTTTATTTCTCTTCAGCCTCCACTGAATGCTTTGACTGGGTTAGGGACCCATACAGCTCGGCATCAGTTGTTCGAAAGGACATGACTTTACAAGAGCAGGAGGAACTAACTGAACTGAGACAGGATCGTGGTTTAAAACTAAGATTTGCTGATCTTCCTTTGGACAGTTTTTGGTTGACTGCTGCCAAGGAGTTCCCCATTCTGGCCAACAAAGCTGTTCTGACATTGCTCCCATTTTCCACAACATATCTGTGTGAGCTGAGCTTTTCAAGCCTAACTGCTATAAAAACTAAAAACAGAGAGAGACTGAGAGCTGTTGAAGAAGAGCTTCGTGTGTGTCTTTCTATTATTCCTGCCAGGATATCGGCTTTGTGTTCATCTAAACAGGCCCAGGTTTCACACTGACTGAGTATAAATAAATTGAGAAATTATATTGTAATTAAATATACTATACAGAGTGTCATTTTGTAAAATCTTTGGTTAGTGGTGTGCCACAAATTTTTCCAATGTAAAAAAATGTGCCGTGGCTCAAAAAAGGTTGAAAAACACTGCTCTAGATTAAGTATGACAATTGTCCAGCCTTGCATTTATTTAAATTTTACCCATGCCCCATTTTTATTTTCTTGCATCACTTTTCAAGGTTGCTATATTCCTAAGGAGAAATTGGCAAAAATAGGAAAAGTTGAAAGTAATTGCTTTACCTTAAGTTGCTTCTTGAAGAAGAAAGGTCTGTCGTTTGGAAAATCATAGAGTTCAGCATCTTCATCCACCCACACCTAAAATAAGTATGTGTAGTAAATCTGTGCCACTGGATTTTGAATTGGAATTGCAGATAGTCTTGTATTATTAGCAATCACTCCGCTGCTCATAAGCACATCAGTGGCACTGGCTCGCAACTTCCTCTTTGTAATATCTCTGGTCGCAACCGCTTTGAACGACGCCTATGAGAGAGCGTTGCGACCAGAAATATTACAAAGAGGGAGTTGCGAGCCAGTGCCGCTGATGTTTGTTTATATGAGCAGCGAACGAGAAGTGATATAATACTACTCGTATTAGATAATAATAACAGGAAATGCAACAGCTGAGCTTATCCACGTATTGATTGCGGGTAAGAAATTTTATTCTGAGAAAGAGTGCCATTGCCTATCGGCGTTGTGTGCACGGTTATACTTCATTACCCAGAATGCCCTCTTTTTGCCTGTGCATGCGTGTTGTGCGTTTCTTAGTCGAGACTCCTCTGAATAAATCGTGCGGTGCTCGTAGGTATTGTTATACAGTCGTACCTTGTCATACGACCGCTCGTCATCCAACATTCTTGTCTTACGACAAAAAAATTGATCGAATAAGCCGCCAAGATCCGATCAAAATTTCGGGATGCGACCAAGCCAGGTCTCCATGGCACCGTCTTTTTTGCGTCTCTTTCGTGTATAAAATATTTTTACGACCACTGGCCGGCCTTTGCATTTCCCCACCCGCCTGCTTTTTCCCCCACGTTGGTTACATTTACATACCAAGTAAACAATATTACTATGGATCGGCAGACCTTTGCAAAAACAGGCGACTGTTGAGAATGTACATGAAACGCGAAATAATTGAAAAATATAAATGGGGTACATGTTACTGAGCTTGCTAGGCAATAAGAGAGGAATATGTCAACTTTTTTCACCATCCTTAAGCAGAAGCACTGAATTAAGGAGAAGAGGCTAAGTAAAATTTCCCACCGGCGCTGTGACATTCATGATGAGATAGAAAGACTTCTTTCATTGTGGTTAAAAGAAAAACAATTAGCAGGAGATAGCGTGTCAAAGTCAACAATATGTGAAACATCCCCCAGCAAGTTTTCAACTGCGATGAAACTGGTCTTTTTTGGAAAAAGATACCCCGTCGGACATTCATCGTGGCCGAGGAGAAGGCATTACCGGGACACAAACCCATGAAGCTTAACACTAGTGTTGTGTGCTAATGCGAGCGGTGACTGTAAAATTAAGCCGGTACTAGTAGACAATGCGGATAACCCGCGTGCCTTCAAGAGACACAACACAAACAACTCTTGATGCGTTCGTTTTGAAGACTTCGGTGGAGCGTCCGAGTGGTGTCAACCCGTAGAACAGAGGTAAAAAAGATTAAAACCAAATTAGAATTAAGTTTTGTGTGAAGTTACATTAAAAGTTGTCAGTATATTGTTATCCAAGTTAATTTAAATGTGTTTGTTCATTTACGAGTGCATTGTTGCCGTGGATAAAGTCCCCCCGAACAGCCCACACCTCCGCCTCCGTGTATGCCGCTGTCTCTACCCTACGTAAAATGCGTCTAATTTTACATCTATTAAACACATTTTATGACTATTAAACCACTCGTTATCTATTACTTTGTCAATATATCGCAAATTAGAAGAAATAAAACTTTTTTTCAAATCCAATATCCTGTTTTTGGTGTTTTTTAGAGGGTTGGAACAAATCAATTTGTTTTCAATTCATTTCAATGGGAAACGTCCGCTTGAGTTACTGTTGGGTTTATTCTGTATTACTATTATAAATATAGTTGTATTAAGTCATTTCTTTGTTAAATCATTCTCTTATTATTCTCAAAGTGTTGCGAAGTCACCAATAACCGCCAAGTCATCTTTAACCTGGACTGCCTGTTCCAGGATGTTTATACAAACAATTCACCCAATCTGGGTCTTCGAGATTCGGTGGTCCCTTTTGTAACGAGACCAGGGTCATTTGGCCAATGACAAGAATGTTGTTTCTGCCACGTCCATAACACTCGTGACGCACTTCGGGCTTCTTTATGTAATTGTTATATTATTGTTAGGTCAAATGAATGCGTGATTGTTTTTGTTTAAATGCCTTAAAGCTGTACACAAAATACTGTTCGGGAGGGATACTTTGGAAGATCGCCTCCCTTAAGGTTACTTATCCGTGATCCAATCTATTTAATTAAATGTCAATAGTTGAATAAGATGTCTGCCTGCAGTTATTGATAATTACAAAGGGTAATTATTAATGAACCTATCAGTTACGTAAAGCTTCTAACAGTTGGTCCTTTGGTGCCATGGAGGTCAATATACCGGAGCGAGAACCCAAGCGCTGCTGTTCGACATCTGGTAAGTGACCGTGCGCACGGCGTCTTCAAAACCCTTGGTGGGACGGAGTTTTCGACGGGGGCGCCTGGATTCTCGGCGGTTGAAGACTTATCCTGCTGGAGGGAGACATCTGACGGATCTCGGTTAAGTCCAAATTAATGTCTGCATGTTGTGACGGTGTTTCCAGATGCGTTAAAGGGGCATTGAATGTGAAGGTCCATTCTGGGTAATGTGACTCGCGTCCTGGGTGACGGCGACAAAATCCCTGTGTTTATACTAGTCAATGGCAGGTACATTTTTGGGGCACTTTGCTGGAAAGTGTCCTGTGTCTCAAGGGTAGGCACGAATATATTGTACTGCAGGTACATTTTTGGGGCACTTTGCTGGAAAGTGTCCTGCGTCTCAAGGGTAGGCACGAATATATTGTAAACGTTGTATGGTGTTTGTGTGGTTTCTGCAGTAAAATTAAGATAAGCCTAGGAAATACAGTCGAAGGGGTAATAATAATAATAAATAAGAAAAGTTAACTGTGTGAGGCACACGAACTCACTACAAAAAAGTAAAATATGGGAAATACGTGTTGTAAGGCGGGTTTGGATGACGATCCAAAAATACGTCTAACTTGCAAGGATTTGGAAAAAAAATGGAAAGACAAAGCGCTTTAAAAATATTACACAGCTATATTTATGGATAGATAAATATGGGTTTGCTGGCCAGCTTAAAATGCATAAAATGCAAGATAATATATGCACTAATTCATAGAGGTAATATACATATATAAATAATATGTTAATGGATAAAAGTGTAATGGCTTGTTCCACAGACACTAATGGCGAAATAAGTCCGGGGAGAAGTTAAAAATACTATTTTGGGAAAATAGCGGGGCCTCTTCGGCTAACGAGGAAAATATTTACCGAGATAGGTGACGGGAGCGGAGGAACTTTAACAAAAATAGAGGGAGAAGATTTTGGATATAAGAATGTTGAGCTAGAAAATTAATGGAGACACTGGTATTTGATTTGGTTAATCCAGGTATGACGTTTTGTGATTACAATTAAATTGGGTTTTTTTGTGATGCTGGGGTTGTATAACAACAATTAGAATGGTTATTTCCAAGTGCTGGTGGTGCTTTGTTAATATAACCTATATGCACTGTCAATTTACAGCAATGTGATGGCTTATTGCAGCTTGGCCTGGTTTTGATCCCGTCCGCTAGCGGGAAGATGGGTGTTGTTTAAAAAGACGAAAGAATATATACAAAATGATCATTTAAATGTTTAGCAGAGAATGTCACCTAAGTTTTTTATTATGCTCCAGACTTGCCAAATAATGTGTCGACTGCGGGAGAAGCGCTCTGGTGCAGCGGCTGCTGATTAGATGGGAGTGAAACATGTGGGCCGCAGGGCAGAGGATTTGACTGTGTTAGACTTTCGGGTGCGTGCGGACCGTGTAAACGACTAAAATTTTGTGGATCCCTTCCGTGAAGACATTACAATAATAATATGGGGCCTTGGGAGTGCTGAAGCAAACTTGAGGGCAGAAAATGGGTTTTTGCTATATTGTTGTGCTTGCAGCATACATATTCTGAATATGGGGTCTTGGAAAAATATTGTGATGTAGTTGAATATCGGAAGAGGGGTTAATTTGTCTGTTTAATGGTTGTCTTCTCTAAAAAGCGTTGTATTTGGGCACAAGAAAAAAGAGGCGACGTTTCAAGTGTTGACTCGCTGGTTTGTAAACAGAAGATAACAATGCTGCTTTCGCAGCAAGAGTAGAGGTCAGAGTTAGCGGCTTATGGCGTTTTCTGTTTGGACTTTTCAGAATAAGAACAATACATTGCCTGCAAGGTTATGCGAGTGCTTTCGCATTTCATTTTTTGGGTTTTAAACAGAAATGTATATTACGGTGATATAAAATCTGTTTAGTAAAAGATTTTGATTTGGTAAAAAAGCAAAATAGTCATTTTTGAGCAATTGTGGATTTCAAAGGGCTCTTAGTTAAAGGAAACTAGCTTTTGGAGAATAAAATAATATTAATACTATTTTTTGAATAGTTTGATTGTTCAAAATACTTTATTCCAGGGGATTGGCTGTTTAAAGAAAAGACAAGGATGGAAAAATTTACAATATTATGGTATATTGGTGACAATTTGAGGTTTTTTTTTAAAACATTAAAAAAAAATTGTAATTAGGAAATGCCTAACAAAAGGTTGATTTCTCTAATCTAATTGTTGTAGGTTTTTGTTTTGGTAACAGGTAACTATAGGAAATGACTCTTGTCTTAAGTAAACATCATATGAGGTGAAGTATATCTTAGGTATTGAGAGTTATTTGGCTGTTAACGACAGACGGGAAATTAACAATGCAATAGGGGCATGAGAAAAAATTCATGGCATTCATCCAAATAATTAGGTGAATTGTAGATAAAATAATTGGTTTAGGATGAGCATATTTTCCCTAAGAATGGAGTAACATGGAATGTTTTTAAAAGTGCACTTGAAAGAACATTGTCTGTTGTCCTGGTGGGAGGAAATATGCTTTGTCACAGGTCAAATTGATGACTTTAAGGATATTACGGATTGGATAAACATTGATGAATTGATACAACCAAATGACGTTGCTTTCTATTGCTTGAAATTCATAGCATGAAATGAGAAATTCTCCAAATTCCAAAATCTGGCTTAGAAACAGGTTATGTTAGTTGCTTTGGGTTTTGACAGGATGTGTTGGTGCATGAATTCTGGGATATTTTGGGAATTGGGGACCCCATATCTAAAACAAATTCGAGACAAAGGTGTAAATAGGCTTTATTTGGCGCTGGATGCCCAAATTCTAGAGGGGCCTTTCATGTTTTGAAACAAGTGACGCTTTAGGTAGATAGGTTGTCTATGAACAAAATGAGATAGGCAAAATTCGACGGTGATCGAGGTTGCCAACTCTAATGTGGGGAGTGAGCAGTGCCGTGTTATTTTGGTTCATAGAATTTGGACTCAAGGCGACGTGATAAAGGCCATAGGCGTCATGTCGCATAAAAATGGTGTGGAGGAATTTGTCTTACAACTGGGGGAGATTATCTTATCACCTGGATGGAGTGGAAACAAATTTGGATGGCCGTTTTAAAAGGTGATTGGCATACTATTAGAGGGAATTGGGATTTTCCAAAAACCTGATTAGGACATGACGGCTGTAAAAATAAAAACCTTAGATGTGAAACTATTGCCACCTCAATTCTGGGAACAAACAGCTAAATTGATAGCATAAAAAGGGGATAACTCTGTGTGAGACTTGAAGGATTTTTTTTTTTTACAAACGGTTAAAATGCTAGAGAGGGTGTGTGTGTCTTCAATGATCTACTAATGCGGGGTGGATCCAAACCTTCCGGAATGTGGGGTATTCCTGGCGTCCTCGAGAATTTGTGGATTTTCTCCGGGTACTCCAGTTTACTCCCACAAAATGAAATTATAATTGCCAGACTGGTTGAACACACTAAATTCTTCTGTTTATGAGTGTGAGCATGAATGATAGTTTGTCTTTTTGTGTTTTTGATTGGCAGGCCACCGAGACATATTCTATCAATAAAGAAAATAATTTGGGCTTGAGTCAAGGGAAGTCCTATGTCTCGACAAGGGGGGTGGTGGCCTTGCTACAACGGCACTACAATGCTTATGGTTTAAATCTATATGCATACCTACATATCCATCTCAAAAGATACATATAGATTTTATTGAATTAAGTAAGAGTGCAGGGGAAAAAATACTGTTTAGTCATTATGGATGCCTTTTCAAAATGGGTTGAGATTTTCCCAGCAAAAACCGCGGATGCTTTAACAGTAGCAAAGGCATTATGTAAGGATATAATTCCAAGATATGGAATTCCACAAACTATCTATAGTGATAATGGCACCCATTTTTGTTAATATAATAATTGCCTACCATTCACAATTGGCGGACCTTATATGAAGTCCTGTTTGGTAGACCTTACAAATTGCTATTATTCACTACACAATGACAATTGGATAATGAGGCAAATCTAGCAGAGAAAAAAAAAAAAAACACACCAAATTTAGACTATCAGAGGGAGATTTTGCTTCTCAACAGGAAACGGACAAAGTGACGGTGATTCTTGAAGACTGGATGCTGATACGCAGCATAAAAGAAGAAGCATCGGAGCAACGCAAAGTGGGAGGGTCCTTGTTACTGAAAGGGGACACGGATGCACCTTTCCCACAATAAGAAGGTTGTCTAAATTGAAACGTTCAAGAGGAAAACTCCCTAAACAAAGACAAAAAAGTCATGTTGAAAACAATTATTGCTTTTGGGGCAATGAGTTTAATGATGATTGTGATTCTATTCCTCTCCACAGTAGGGTTGTTTTCTCCAGTTGGAGAGAAAGGCGGAGACGTTTCAATTGAGGATACACCTTCTTACGGGAGGGTAAACCGAGAAACATTCACATTTACATTTGATTAACATTACCTACTAAATCAAATTTCCAGACATACATTCGAGATTGAAAATATATATTTGGACTCGGTGACGTCCCGGTTGCCATACAAGGGATCAATCTATGGTGGGAAATATGTGTGGTACATTAACAGCTAAAAAATTGGAGATTGGGAAAAGCCTTGTTGCAGAAATTGGTCAAGATTGGAAAGCTTGGACTGACATATTAACTTGTGAAATTTATTTCTGAAACAGGGATTTCCCAAACGGGGGATAATTGGGTGCTGTTAATGGAGTGTACAAAAAGACAAGCACTATGTGGAGCTACTTTGGAAAAAAGGGTGGTCTCAATTGAAACATTGAGGGGACGGGTAAGATAAACTTTCTGACTTAATAAGATACGGGAAACACCAATATTATGGTATATTGGTGACAATTTGAGGTTTTTTTTTAAAACATTAAAAAAAATTGTAATTAGGAAATGCCTAACAAAAGGTTGATTTCTCTAATCTAATTGTTGTAGGTTTTTGTTTTGGTAACAGGTAACTATAGGAAATGACTCTTGTCTTAAGTAAACATCATATGAGGTGAAGTATATCTTAGGTATTGAGAGTTATTTGGCTGTTAACGACAGACGGGAAATTAACAATGCAATAGGGGCATGAGAAAAAATTCATGGCATTCATCCAAATAATTAGGTGAATTGTAGATAAAATAATTGGTTTAGGATGAGCATATTTTCCCTAAGAATGGAGTAACATGGAATGTTTTTAAAAGTGCACTTGAAAGAACATTGTCTGTTGTCCTGGTGGGAGGAAATATGCTTTGTCACAGGTCAAATTGATGACTTTAAGGATATTACGGATTGGATAAACATTGATGAATTGATACAACCAAATGACGTTGCTTTCTATTGCTTGAAATTCATAGCATGAAATGAGAAATTCTCCAAATTCCAAAATCTGGCTTAGAAACAGGTTATGTTAGTTGCTTTGGGTTTTGACAGGATGTGTTGGTGCATGAATTCTGGGATATTTTGGGAATTGGGGACCCCATATCTAAAACAAATTCGAGACAAAGGTGTAAATAGGCTTTATTTGGCGCTGGATGCCCAAATTCTAGAGGGGCCTTTCATGTTTTGAAACAAGTGACGCTTTAGGTAGATAGGTTGTCTATGAACAAAATGAGATAGGTAAAATTCGACGGTGATCGAGGTTGCCAACTCTAATGTGGGGAGTGAGCAGTGCCGTGTTATTTTGGTTCATAGAATTTGGACTCAAGGCGACGTGATAAAGGCCATAGGCGTCATGTCGCATAAAAATGGTGTGGAGGAATTTGTCTTACAACTGGGGGAGATTATCTTATCACCTGGATGGAGTGGAAACAAATTTGGATGGCCGTTTTAAAAGGTGATTGGCATACTATTAGAGGGAATTGGGATTTTCCAAAAACCTGATTAGGACATGACGGCTGTAAAAATAAAAACCTTAGATGTGAAACTATTGCCACCTCAATTCTGGGAACAAACAGCTAAATTGATAGCATAAAAAGGGGATAACTCTGTGTGAGACTTGAAGGATTTTTTTTTTTTACAAACGGTTAAAATGCTAGAGAGGGTGTGTGTGTCTTCAATGATCTACTAATGCGGGGTGGATCCAAACCTTCCGGAATGTGGGGTATTCCTGGCGTCCTCGAGAATTTGTGGATTTTCTCCGGGTACTCCAGTTTACTCCCACAAAATGAAATTATAATTGCCAGACTGGTTGAACACACTAAATTCTTCTGTTTATGAGTGTGAGCATGAATGATAGTTTGTCTTTTTGTGTTTTTGATTGGCAGGCCACCGAGACATATTCTATCAATAAAGAAAATAATTTGGGCTTGAGTCAAGGGAAGTCCTATGTCTCGACAAGGGGGGTGGTGGCCTTGCTACAACGGCACTACAATGCTTATGGTTTAAATCTATATGCATACCTACATATCCATCTCAAAAGATACATATAGATTTTATTGAATTAAGTAAGAGTGCAGGGGAAAAAATACTGTTTAGTCATTATGGATGCCTTTTCAAAATGGGTTGAGATTTTCCCAGCAAAAACTGCGGATGCTTTAACAGTAGCAAAGGCATTATGTAAGGATATAATTCCAAGATATGGAATTCCACAAACTATCTATAGTGATAATGGCACCCATTTTTGTTAATATAATAATTGCCTACCATTCACAATTGGCGGACCTTATATGAAGTCCTGTTTGGTAGACCTTACAAATTGCTATTATTCACTACACAATGACAATTGGATAATGAGGCAAATCTAGCAGAGAAAAAAAAAAAAAACACACCAAATTTAGACTATCAGAGGGAGATTTTGCTTCTCAACAGGAAACGGACAAAGTGACGGTGATTCTTGAAGACTGGATGCTGATACGCAGCATAAAAGAAGAAGCATCGGAGCAACGCAAAGTGGGAGGGTCCTTGTTACTGAAAGGGGACACGGATGCACCTTTCCCACAATAAGAAGGTTGTCTAAATTGAAACGTTCAAGAGGAAAACTCCCTAAACAAAGACAAAAAAGTCATGTTGAAAACAATTATTGCTTTTGGGGCAATGAGTTTAATGATGATTGTGATTCTATTCCTCTCCACAGTAGGGTTGTTTTCTCCAGTTGGAGAGAAAGGCGGAGACGTTTCAATTGAGGATACACCTTCTTACGGGAGGGTAAACCGAGAAACATTCACATTTACATTTGATTAACATTACCTACTAAATCAAATTTCCAGACATACATTCGAGATTGAAAATATATATTTGGACTCGGTGACGTCCCGGTTGCCATACAAGGGATCAATCTATGGTGGGAAATATGTGTGGTACATTAACAGCTAAAAAATTGGAGATTGGGAAAAGCCTTGTTGCAGAAATTGGTCAAGATTGGAAAGCTTGGACTGACATATTAACTTGTGAAATTTATTTCTGAAACAGGGATTTCCCAAACGGGGGATAATTGGCAGCTGTTAATGGAGTGTACAAAAAGACAAGCACTATGTGGAGCTACTTTGGAAAAAAGGGTGGTCTCAATTGAAACATTGAGGGGACGGGTAAGATAAACTTTCTGACTTAATAAGATACGGGAAACACCAATATTGATTGAAAAGATTTTTGCTCAGCAAGCAATACCATAAAACTATAGGAAACTTTTATATTGGGTTTGACGTTCCATATGGTTTCAATTGAGACTAAACCATCTTACAAAGGATTAGAACAAACTACCAGACAAGGGAAATACGATGGGATCTAACAACTCCCTCAATCACCATTCTTTTGGGGAATAGTGTTTTTACAAATGAAAAACGGGTCCTACTTGTACAGAAAAAAAATATTGAAACAGTGTCTATCCTGTTACGCAGTAAATAGGAAGTAAATTTTTCCACTGTTTAATCATTTTACCTGCTTAAACCTTTCAGGGCATGGTCTGAAACTGGCAGCGATAAATGAGGCGTGGTGTACCGGCGTTCTAAAACAAACTACACCCCCGATACCACGTTCTGGCCTATGGTGGTGGTGTGGTAGATAAATTATACAACTCCTGCTGAAACGCGGCAGGACTAGGTACTTTGGTCTCACTGCTCTTACCGGTGTCTGTTTTTCCATCCACAGTGGAGGAGATACAATTGGCGGCTCAGAATTCGGAGGTGCTGAAGGGTCGACCCTCCCGACATCGTCGAGAGGCATGGAGGGAAGGAGATCCAACATACATTGATGCGATTGGCATCCCCCGGGGCGTACCAGATGAGTATAAGCTGGCTAATCAGATCGCAGCAGGTTGGGAGTCTATCTTCCTTCTAATCACCCCAAACAAAAATGTGGATAGAATAAATTACTTACATTACAATGTCCAAAAACTTGGAAATTATACTGAACAGGGATTTGTGGCCATAAAGGAGCAACTGGCAGCTACCAGTCTGATGGTGTTCCAGGATCGCATAGCGGTGGATATGATCCTTGCTGAAACAGGGGGCGTGTGTGCAATGTTTGGAAAACAATGTTGCACCTTCATACCGAACAACACGTCACCCAGTGGATCTCTCACCAGGGCCATTACTGGCCCGCAGACACTGAACTGCAATATGCAAGAGCATTCTGGAGTAGATACGTCCGCATTGTCAGATTGGTGGGATAAGACCTTTGGAAAATATAAAGATTTGGCTACATCCTTCGTGGTGACTATAGGCACAATTACCGCTATCCTAACATTGTGTGGGTGCTGTATTATCCCGTTTGCGCTCCTTGCTAAGCCGACTCATAATTACTGCAATTGCCCCTACAAATTCTAAAGTACATGAGTTGTATCTTATGGGACGGTTTGGGGAAAGCAGTGAGGTCCAGGAGTACGGTAAATCCGAGGACCAATTGGAAGAATATGATTATGTTTTTTCTCTTTCAGACCAGCCATGAGAGTAAGGAGTAGGCGGATAAAATCGCAGTCACCGACATTACCATTTCGTGATTACTAAGAAATGATTAATAACATACATATTATAAAAACGGGGGAATGTTGGGTTTATTCTGTATTACTATTATAAATATAGTTGTATTAAGTCATTTCTTTGTTAAATCATTCTCTTATTATTCTCAAAGTGTAGCGAGGTCACCAATAACCGCCAAGTCATCCTTAAACTGGACTGCCTGTCCCAGGATGTTTATACAAACAATCTACCCAATCTGGGTCTTCGAGATTCGGTGGTCCCTTTTGTAACGAGGCCAGGGTCATTTGGCCAATAACAAGAATGTTGTTTCTGCCACGTCCATAACACTCGTGACGCACTTCGGGCTTCTTTATGTAATTGTTATATGATTGTTAGGTCAAATGAAGGCGTGATTGTTTTTGTTTAATGCCTTTAAGCTGTACGCAAAATACTGTTCGAGAGGGATACTTTGGAAGATCGCCTCCCTTAAGGTTACTTATCCGTGATCCAATCTATTTAATTAAATGTCAATAATTGAATAAGATGTCTGCCTGCAGTTATTGATAATTACAAAGGGTAATTATTAATGAACCTATCAGTTACGTAAAGCTTCTCATACAATCTCAGTCTCGGAACGGATTACGATCGTATGTCGGGGTACCACTGTACACGAAAGATGCGGCACAAAAAGACTAAAATGATAAACAGCCTCTCATGTCATGGCCACCTGCCTTGGTCGCATCTCGAAATTTTAATCGTATCGCGAGAGAATTATTCGATCGAAATTTCCGTCGTACTACGAGCATGTTGTATGACAAGCTGTTGTATCACGAGGTACCACTGTATGTGATTCAAGGCACATTGAGAGAGTTGCCTGTTTATATCAAGGGGATGAAAAAGGCAATATTATGTCTACTACGGCCATGATAAACACTCCCTAACAAGGGCATTGCGTATTGTAAACAACTCTAGATGTTCTTACCAAGGACATTGGAAAATTCATGATGTGTCATTTGGATTGTGTTTTCATTGCTGTACACCATTTAAATCCCACAAGCAAAGTTCAGGATTGCTGAAAAAATCTGCAGACGTGCCACTGGAATTTGTAGTCTTTCTTTAACATTAGCGAATGCACAAAAGCAATCCACTTGTTGGCTTCACCCCCCAATTATGGATGACACAAAAGGTTTAAACTTCTTCTGGATGGCTAGTCGTATTACTATGTTTAGTAGCATAATTTGTGCCTTGGTCAAGAATTTTAATTTCTACATCCTCAGTTTTAGTTTTGTCTGAACTTGTTATTTAAGCATTCATCAACCTTGATAGTAAAACAAAATGTGTGTGGACAATTAAGATACAAGACAAAAACCTGATTTTTGATGCCATTATCTCCTTTCAGATCTGTGGTGTTGAGTTGAAGAACAATGAACTGGAAAAGTCTGCCGTTGGTCCCGACCGCCTGCAATGTGATAGGATGATCCAAGGCACGATATGTCTTGGTCTTCATAACAATGGAGAAAAGAGGAGAAAGAGATTAAAAAATAGAAGTCACTCGGGCAGAATATTAATTCATTCATTCCCTGTTGCGGTCAATCCTCACAAGGGTCACTGAAGCCTATTCCAGCTGGTTTCAGGCAATAGGAGGGGATACCCTGAATTGGTGGCCAGTCAGTATAGCAGATATTTGTGAATTGTAATAACATGTAATAGAAAAGAGATGTTTTTACTCCCAATTTTACTACATACTGTGATCCTTCACCACTTCACGGCTTCAACATTTGCGGATTCAGTACATTGCATATTTTTCAGTTAAAGATTTTTTTAAAAGTTCATTAACATGTGAAAATCCACGCTGAAACTCACAGGCAGAAGATGGGATAAAAAAATGCCAGAAGTCAGAGCTCCACTTCTTTGGTGCTGAATTGGTTGGTCCGCAGTGCTTAAGAAGCAGCAATATTTCACCGTAGAATGACGCGCCAAAAATTCTATAAATGGGCGAGATGCACGATGGCTTGTAATTTCCTGTTTTGTTGCGAGTAAATATTGCATTGCGCAAATCACCTGTGGGGAAATACTTTTTTTAAGTCGCCGTTTAAAATGTCTCTGTAGTATTGACGTACCGTGATATGCAAAAGCTATACCACGCAATTGTGGTATACATTAATCTACACCAGACATGGGCAAACTACGGCCCACATACGGCGTTTTAATCCGGCCCGCCGGCGTTGTCGAAATAATGTTTTTCCCCGTCCCCCAAATTGGTGCCGTCGCGCGGAAGTCAGTGGAAGTAGCTCTGTCCACTTGTTTGTTTTTTGGGTTTTACAGCCCCTCTATCTTTTTTTTAATTACATTTTAATATTACTTAATACATTCCTTTTGACTTGACTTTGTACTTTACACTTAAATGATGAGTGATGAGTATGTTAATACTTTAGTCCTTTAGCACAGAAAGACTACGAAACATTCCAGCATTGTTTGGATTTTGAATTCCCATTGAAAATACCTCCTTAGCGTCTGTGTCATCTAAGGAATATAATGAGCCTAACAAAAAATGGAAACATGGTGAGTGACGGAAGTTGCTAAATATGACGAAAGTAGGCAATAAGTAGGCCCAAGTAACACCCCATTACAGCATAAACGAATCTATCCTGCATTTGGAAAACGGCAACAATATATTTTTGTTCCAAGGGCACAGAGTGAGTGGTAACCACAATGAATGAAATATAATCATTGTTAAGATGGAGAATGCCCTATCGGTCTGGATCTCGGACTGTAAGGACAAGATACCTCTGGATACCAAAATACATAGAACAAATGGCAAAACCTTTCACGATAGCTTAGCTCTTGACCAAGACAATGAATGTGAACTTTAGCCTCATACCAGTGCTTCTAGTGAGCAAGCAAGGGCTGGTTTGAAAAGTATATATTTAGTGAAAAAAACAATCATGCAAGTTATCCTACTTGAAAAGATTAGAGAAGACTAATTGTCAACTTGGGTATACCTCAACCATGAGAGAGAAAATGTGGGGGGAAAGAAACTGAAAATCACATTGTTTGATTTTTAAATAATTTATTTGAAAATCAAGGTGGAAAATAAGTATTCAGTCAATGCATAAAGTTAATCTCAATACTTTGTTATGTACCCTTTGTTGGCAATAACGGAGGTCAAATGTTTTCTGTAACTCTTAACAAGCTTTTCACACACTTGCTTGCATTTTCTCCAGAGCAGTGATATTTTGGGGCTGTCATTGGGCAACACATACTTTCAACTCCCTCCACGAATTTTCTATGAGGTTGAGTTCTGGAGACTGGATAGGCCACTCAAGGACCTTGAAATGCCTCTTATGAAGCCACTCCTCTGTTTTCCTGGCTGTGTGTTTGGGATCTGTGTCATGCTGAAAGACCCAGGCACTTTTCATCTTTAATGTCCTTGCTGATGGAAGAAGATTTTCACTCAAAATCTGTTGATACATCGCCTGTTCATTCTTACCTTTACACAGCTCTGTCGTCCTGGTCCCTTTTCAGAAAATCAGCCCGAAGGCATGATGTGTCCACCCCTATGCTTCACAGGGGTATGGTGTTCTTTGGATGCAATTTAGTATTGTTTCTCCTCCAAACACGAGAACCTCTGTTTCTACCAAGAAGTTCTATTTTGGTTTCATCTGACCATAACACATTCTCCCAGTCCCACATTGTTGCACAGTATATTCTATGTCCCTGTCCAGCTGTGGTGGCCGGCCACCACAAGTAGCTCCTGGCCAAGGCCTTCATCCTGCATCCTCCCGGGTGTCCTTGGTGAAGATTCTGCAGAAGTCGCTCTCGGTGTGCTGGTGGAATGATAACTCGAATTCCCCATAATATGCATCCTTGTTCCACAAACAGTTCATTTTTCCGGGAAAAGTATGGGTTAAGTCTCTCGTCCTGGTTATGAGTTGGCCACCCAGACCGAGTCAACTCCAGTACTTTACACAGGACTGGGTTCTTTAGAGTGCTCTTTGCAATCTCCGTAGCCTGCACGGGAAGCTCATCCACTACTGCGAAGTAGAAGATTCTGTTTTCCTCCGCTGTGTTATCCTTCCCCTTCCCCGGCAGTCTAGATAAGGCAGCTGCATTGGCGTTTTCCGCCGACGTTCTGAACTCGATATTGTAATTGTAAGCCATCAGTCTCAGCGCTCAACGCTGCATTTGCAGAGCAGCTAAAGTGGGGATTCCCGACTTTGGTCACATAATGGTCAGAAGTGGCTTGTGGTCAGTTATTAAACTGAACCTTCGGCCATACAAATATTTGTGAAATTTGGTCACGCCAAAAATTATGGCCAAAGCCTCTTTTTCTATCTGGCTGTATTGTCTTTCTGCCTCCGGCAATGTACGGGACGCAAACGCGATCGGCTTCTCCTCCCAATCTTCCATTATGTGAGACATGACTGCCCCTATTCCATAAAGGGATGCATCTGATGCTAGTCTCAGGGGTTTCTTGTTGTCATAATGAACGACTACGGGTTTTTTTTACTAACTGTTCCTTCGCATTTTGAATACCGCTGCACATTCAACTGTCCATTTCCACTCAACTTTTTTCCTTAGCAGTTGATGTAGCGGCTGCAGCAGTGTCGACAGATCCTTCATGAACCGACCATTATAGTTCAATATTCCTAGAAAAGACCGCAGCTCTGTGCATTAACAATGGCTGCAATTTTCGTCTCAGTGGGGTGCAATCCCCCCCTATCTATCAGATGCCCCAAGTATTCCACTTTCTCTCGCATGGATTCACATTTGGCTCTTTTCACTCTGACCCCGTAGTTTACCAGACGGCTCCGTACCTCCTCCAGATTCCTTAGGTGCTCAGCTCTTGTTTTCGCTGTGACCAATATGTCATCCAGGAAACAGGTCACGTGCTCCAAACTTTGGAGGATCTAGTCCATCACATTCTGAAATATAGAAGGTGCACTGGACACTCCGAATGGAAGTTTACGGTACACATAAAGTCCTTTGTGAGTATTTATCGTTAAATACTGTTTTTCCAACTCCAGCTGCTGGTAAGCGTGTGACAAGTCCAATTTGCTGAAAATAGTGCCCCCAACTAGGGTGGCAAAAAGGTCTTCAACAGTCTGTAGTGGATAGGTCTCTTATTCCACACTCTGATTCACTGTGACCTTATAGTCCCCGCAGATACGAATTGACTTGTCTGCTTTGGGCACTACCCCTATGGGCGCAGCCCACTGACTATGTTCTTTCCTTGAGATAATGTCCGCCTTTTCTAGGCAATTCAACTCATGCCCCACTGCATTCTTCAGTGCATACGGTACTGGCATGGCCTTCCTGAAGATTGGTTTGGTATATTTACTGTAATTTTGGCCTTCAAATCACAAATCGTGCTTACCTCCTCAGAAAACACTGCTTTGTGTCTCCGCAACACTGCCTCTATATCTGAATTGTCACATTCTCTCGCTGGTCTAACTGCGAAAACGCTTGCCCAGTGTAGTTTTAAATTTTGGAGCCAGTTACGGCCAAGGAGGGCAGGTCTGTCACCTCCTACGATTACCAGTGGTAGATCACCACTCTGATTCCCATATTCTACCTTTACACTTACTTGTCCCATCAAAGGAATGTTCTCCCCGGAAAAGGTCGACAGCTGCACTTAACTTACTTTTAATTGTCGATGCGAGAGATGTCTCCTATATATTCTTTAAGAAACAAGTGTTACAGCAGCTGTTGTGTCGAGCTGCATTTCTAGAGATGTCCGTCTAATTTTAATATTACTGTCATTTCCTTCTTCCAATTACCAACTGTATTTGCAGGATACACGGCATCCAAGGGATATGACCCAACAAATGCATCATCAACATTTCCTGTTGTCTCAATTATATCTTCAGTTACATACCGTGTGTGTCCTTGCCTATATTTTGTTGTACACATCCTTGCCATGTGCCCTACCCTGTAACACTTGTAGCATATCTCTGTTTTAAATCGGTATACTTGAGCTTCGTGAATGCTACCGCCACATCGGTAACAGGGTTGGTAAGTTTCTGCTCTCTGTGGTCTGAAATTTCCAATTTTTGTGGATTTATCCTGGTGGTGGTTGGTTGGTATTTCCACGCACCTTTGCTCGTTTTCTCCTTGTCGATCCTATTCACTGTGCCAGGTCCTTCCATTTTGCTGGCGAACTCCAATGTATTTCTTGATGCAATTTCCGTCGATAGCGACAGTTTGCGTGTTTTTTTTAAATGTCAGATATTGCTCTGCAAGTAACTTTCTCTGAACAGCCTCCACTCTCAATCCACTAACAAATCTGTCTCTTAGTGCTTCATCTAAATGAGTACCAAATTTGCAGTAGGTGGACAACTGCTTAAATGCCGCAACATAATCTGACACACTTGTTTTCCTTCAGATTCCTTTTTTGAAATTTGAATCGCTCCACGATCACCAGCGGTTTCGGGTTGTAATGGGATAATTTTTCGCTTAATGCCTCATACGAGAGGCTACCTGGCTTCTCTGGAATGCATTGGTTTTTTAGCAGACCGTAAGCTTTGGCACCTATTATCGCAAGGAAAACGTTGGCTTGTTTACCGTCCTCCACCTCATTTACAATCATCCATTGTTCAAACCTCTCCACACAGGACTCGAAGTCTTCTTTACCTTCTTTGTATTTGCCGAGATTTCCAATGAACCTCGCCATGGTGCCCCGCCCCCGTTACCTTGACAACTCTTGCTAATGCTAATTTTCAAAGTCCGTTACCTCCGTGTAACGCCTTAGTTCCGCATACCGAAACTGGAAATCCCTACTAACTTGAAAAGGTATCCCATCCTCGTAACCACAGTAATAACTTTGCTGTATGGACGACGGAGCCAACTTGCATGCGTGCCGGAGGGTAGTTTATTGATACTCACAGAAAGGCTTTTAAACCATCAACATCCGGGTTGTTCGTAATACGTAATGCCCATCAGATGGTGATGGTTACGCCCACCGTTATTGTATCCATCTATTACATAGATAGAGATAGATAGATATGTAAATAGAGATAGAGCAATAGAGCGATAGAGATGTAGATAGAGCGATAGAGAGATAGAGATGTAGATAGAGCGATAGAGAGATAGAGATGTAGATAGAGCGATAGAGAGATAGAGATGTAGATAGAGCGATAGAGATAAAGATGTAGATAGAGCAATAGAGATAGAGATGTAGATAGAGCGATAGAGAGATAGAGATGTAGATAGGGCGATAGAGAGATAGAGAGATAAACAGATAGAGAGCTAGCGATAGAGAGATAGTGAGCTAGCGATAGAGAGGGCGAGAGAGTGAGAAAGAGTGCGAGAGAGAGAGAGAGAAAGAGAGATGGAGAGATACAGAGAGATAGAGAAAGATAGAGAGATATATAGAGAGGTAAAGATAATGTCTTCGTTAGGCACTTGTGACGCCTCACCTTTGGATTAAATCCTTGCTGGCGTCGGAATATTCACCGATACTTCCTTTTTTTCCTGAGTGTTTAACATTCAGCATCAGAAGTATTGACCAGGATCCTGAATTTGGTGTTTCAAAATAGCCCTGGAATTTCAATATACTCCGGTCTTTGAGTACTAATTTGCTTCCGCTGGCCGCATTTTGGGTGCCCAAGTACGTCCAGGGCCTTAGGGCAAGAGCAAAAGCCTCCAGAAGAAAATACCCATTACCTACTGTAAGACGGGCGTCAGGTCTGGGATGGCAAACAACCACTCTATCAGAGTTCATCTTTGCGGTGTACAAATGGTTTCAGGCTTAAGATGATAAAAATGCATTTTTCCCAGTAACTAAATCAAGAGAACAAATATACGTATACGGAGGAAATTGCTTTATTTTATAATAAACTTTTCAATGTGATAAATCACTAAATACACGAAAGCTGACTTGGCCACGGCATGATAACATGATTTCCTTGGGCCATATCTCGGGCCTAAAATGATGTCCAAGAGGCTGTAAATTCGAACACGATATAGCGCTATGGTCCCCAAGAAGCCAATCTGAATTTGAGGGAGGGACTTTTTGATTTATGAGTTGAGATTTCTCAAGGTTACTTACTACTAGTGACTACGAATTAATTTGAATGCCAAAGGTCCCTGATGCCATAATAGCTGCAACAGAGTATTGTTTGATAGGAAAGCTTAGAGAACTGGCCTGTGCATGGTTGAATACGAGTCCTATTCTGGCCTTGAGTGGTTTCAACATATTACAGGTATCAATTGAGAGAATGCACATTTGTACTTTTACCCAATTTAATCTATATGCCTTGAAATATAGCAAAAATAAGGTAGATTTAAATGTTGAGCAGCGTCCTTGGAACAGTCAAGGTACAGTGCAGAACTATCATAGCTATGGTAGACAACATTGAAAGGTTAGGAAGGCACCCACATACTTACTCCAAATAGTTTATGTGCCTGTGCAAGCGCATTTCCAAAAAGGAACAAGATCATCTTTGCTCTGAACTGATCTGGCCGAAGCTTGCATTGAGCATCATCATCCAGGAAGTAAAGTGTGTGGACATGTGGGTAAAAATGTTGTCTTTTAAAACCTGGAGGAAAAAAATTAACAATGAAAAATAAAATAGGAAGAATTATGGGGGACTCGTTCACATGATTCCTTAAAGTGCTTGGATTGAAGATCCTATCATGAGATCTGGGCATTCTTTCTTGAATTTATGGTATGTACATACAAGTTCGAGTTATTTGGGGGCCGGTCAGGTACATTTGAATGACTATTCATCTAATTTTTTAAATTGTATGTTCTTGCAAATAATGACTATGCTTTCAATATTTAAATAGTCAATTGGGAACTGTAAATACATGTCTATAATTACACAGAAAAAATAATCAAGTGGTCGTATCAAATAGAATAAAATATTACAGTGCAGTTGTACCTCTTTTTACAAAATTCATTGGCTCCAGAACTTTTTTCACGAGTTGAAAATTTCATGAGTAGAGAGGTATTTTATATGTAAATTATCTAATTCGTTCCACGGTCCTCGCACAACTACCAACTAAACCCTCTAAAGTGTCCAGACTTTGTATGAAAGATGCGAGAAACACAAATGAAAGGAAATGGATCATCAATGTCTTGAAATGAATAACCAACATTAAGAATCAATCCCTATCTAAACGCAGTTGAACGAGAGGAAGCTAATGGCAGCCAACAAAGAGCACCCAAACACATGAACATACATCAAATAAACACTAAATTAAGAATTCAAACAAAAACATTAACAACAAACTAACGTCTTATCATTTTTGAGGGATTTAATTTTTCACCCACTTTATTTCTCGCTACGGGTTCTTACCCGTTTGGATTTAAGTTGCCCTTCTGCAGTGCTGGACGGACATTTAAAACAAAACCAAAAAAAATGATCCAAAGACTTGACAACTTTAAAAAATGTTTCTATGATGAAACAGACAAACGTCATAAAAGTGGGAGTTTGCACGACTCGTGAAAACTTTCTGGATGTTTTTTTCAACAAAGACAGAAAGTTCGGAAAATTTCTCCAGCATTTCTTGTGGTTTTGCTGTTGGAATGCTCGCTGCTTTCTCGTTTATTCTTTCTGCATTGCATTCTGTTGCATTATATTTAGTTCCTTCAGCTACTCCATTGAGATGCCTTTTAGTGCCCCTCGACCAACTTAATGTCCTCCTCGCTGACCACTTTTCATTTGAGACCCGGAGTCCGGAGACAGGGAGTGGGCCAATGAACTGAATCAGTTCTTTAACAGATTCAGCCCTGACCCCACTCCCCTGACCCCCCAGACCAAAAGCAACTCTCCCCCCTCATTCTCCTCCTCTTCATCCCCCTCTTCCACCGGTCTCTGCATAACTGTTGATCAGGTGATAAAACAGCTGAATAAGATTGAGGCAAGGAAGGCTCCCGGTCCAGACGGCCTCAGCCCTAGACTACCGAGACAGTGTGTGGATCAGCTTGGCAAAGTGAATCTGCATACTTTCAACGTCAGCCTCAGTCTGCAGAAGGTCCCCACCTTGTGGAAAACATTCTATGTGGTCTCAGTTCCAAAGACTGCGAACCCCAGCGAGCCAAACCACTTCAGGCCAGTAGCAATAACGTCTCACCTGATCAAGACATTGGAGAGGATCATCCTCAATCACCTCAACCCCCTGATAAATGCAGAGCTGGACCCTCTGCAGTTCGCCTATCGTCCAGACATTGGTGTGGAAGATGCTACCACCTACCTGATACACAGGTGTCTTTCAAACCTGGAGAACACGGGAAGCAAGGTGAGAATTGTTTCTTGACCTCTCCAGTGCGTTCAACACCATTCTGCCGGTCCTACTGAGAGGGAAACTGGAAGAGGCTGGAGTAAGGAACCACGTAGCCGCATGATCATCGACTTCCTCAATAACAGAGCAAAATATGCGAGACTCCAAGATAGTATGTCTTATGTGGTAGCTTGTGGCACGGGGTCCCCACAAGGCAGTGCTTTCCCCACTCCTCTACTCACTCTACACACCAGACTTCAAACATAATAAAGACACCTGCCACCTCCAGAAGTTCTCTGATGACACTGCTATTATTGGAAGAGTGACGGACGGGAACGACCTGGAGTACAGGGGAGTCATCACAGCCTTTGTTGACTGGTGTAGGCAAAACCCCCTCTACATCAACACCAGTAAGACAAAGGAAATGGTCATCGACTGTCAGAGAACTCAACAGTCCACTCAGGTAAACACCCAGGGTAGACATTGAAATCGTGGAGAATTTGAAGTACCTGGGTATTCACCTGCACAACAAACTAGACAGGTCCACAAACAGACACCCTGCACAAAAGGGGCCAGAGACGCCTCTACCTATTGAGGAGTCTACGGTCCTTTGGAGTGTGCAGGACACTGCTGAGGACTTTCTACGACATGGACGTGGTCTGTTGGGGATGCGGGACCTAGGAGACGGACAGGAACAGGCTGAATAAGCTGATCATGAGGGCCAGCTCTGTTCTGGGCTGTCCTTTGGACTCTGTGGAGGAAGTGGGAGAGGGGATGATGCTGACCAGGAGGAAGGCTAAAAATGGCTGTGTTATAACCTACCGTATGCATGCATGTACATCTGTGTGTGGCGTGAGTGGCGTCTGTGTGTGTGGCGTGTGTATGTGTGTGTGTGGCGTGTGTGTGTGGCGTGTGTGAGTGGCGTGTGTGTGTGGCGTGTGTGTGTGGCGTGTGTGTGTGGCATGTGTGTGTGGCGTGTGTGTGTGGCGTGTGTGTGTGTGGTGTGTGTGTGTGGAGAGAGTGTGTGTGTGTGTGTGTGTGTGTGTGTGTGTGTGTGTGTGTGTGTGTGTGTGTGTGTGTGTGTGGAGTGTGTGTGTGTGTGTGTGTGGCGTGCGTGTGTGGCGTGCGTGTGTGGCGTGCGTGTGTGGCGTGCGTGTGTGGCGTGTGTGACGTGCGTGTGTGGCGTGTGTGTGGTGTGTGTGGTGTGTCGTGTGTGGCGTGTGTGGCGTGTGTGGCGTGTGTGTGGCGTGTGTGTGGCGTCTGTGTGGCGTGTGTGTGGCGTCTGTGTGGCGTGAGTGTGTGTGTGGCGTGTGTGTGCGTGTGGCGTGTGTGTGTGTGTGGTGTGTGTGGCGTGTGTGTGTGTGTGGTGTGTGTGTGTGTGGCGTGCGTGTGTGGCGTGCGTGTGTGGCGTGCGTGTGTGGCGTGCGTGCGTGTGTGGCATGCGTGTGTGTGTGGCGTGTGTGTGTGACGTGTGTGTGTGGCGTGTGTGTGTGGCATGTGTGTGGCGTGTGTGGCATATGTGTGGCGTGTGTGTGTGGCGTGTGTGGCATGTGTGTGTGTGTGACGTGCGTGTGTGTGGTGTGTGTGTGTGTGTGTGTGTGTGTGTGTGGTGTGTGTGTGTGTGGCGTGTGTGTATGTGTGGCGTGTGTGTGTGGCGTGTGTGTGGCATATGTGTGTGTGGAGTGTGTGTGTGTGGCGTGTGTGTGGCATGTGTGTGTGGTGTGTGTGTGGCGTGTGTGTGCCGTGTGTGTGGTGTGTGTGTGTGTGTAGCATGTGTGTGTAGCATGTGTGTGTAGCATGTGTGTGTAGCATGTGTGTGTGGTGTGTGTGGCTTGTGTGTGTGGCGCGTGTGTGTGTTGTGTGTGTGTGGCGTGTGTGGCGTGTGTGTGTGTGGCGTGTGTGTGTGTGGCGTGTGTGTGTGTGGCGTGTGTGTGTGTGGCGTGTGTGTGAGTGTGGCGTATGTGTGAGTGTGGCGTGTGTGTGTGACGTGTGTGTGACGTGTGTGTGTGTGACGTGTGTGTGTGTGGCGTGTGTGTGTGTGTGGCGTGTGTGGCATGTGTGGCGTGTGTGTGTGGCGTGTGTATATGTGTGTGTGTGGCGTGTGTGTGTGGCGTGTGTAGCGTGTGTGTGTGTGGCATGTGTGTGTGTGTGGTGTGTGTGTGGTGTGTGTGTGTGGTGTGTGTGTGTGGAGTGTGTGTGTGTGTAGTGTGTGTGTGTGTGTGGAGTGTGTGTGTGTGTGTGGCGTGCGTGTGGCGTGCGTGTGTGGCGTGTGTGACGTGCGTGTGTGGCGTGTGTGTGTGTGTGTGTGGTGTGTGTGGTGTGTGTGTGTGTCGTGTGTGGCGTGCGTGGCGTGTGTGGCGTGTGTGGCGTCTGTGTGGCGTCTGTGTGGCGTCTGTGTGGCGTGAGTGTGTGTGTGGCGTGTGTGTGCGTGTGGCGTGTGTGTGTGTGGTGTGTGTGGCGTGTGTGTGTGTGTGTGGTGTGTGTGTGTGTGTGGTGTGTGTGTGTGTGGCGTGCGTGTGTGGCGTGCGTGTGTGGCGTGCGTGTGTGGCGTGCGTGTGTGGCGTGTGTGTGTGTGGCGTGCGTGTGTGGCGTGTGTGCGTGTGTGGCATGCGTGTGTGTGGCGTGTGTGTGTGACGTGTGTGTGTGGCGTGTGTGTGTGTGTGGCATGTGTGTGGCGTGTGTGGCATGTGTGTGGCGTGTGTGTGTGGCGTGTGTGGCATGTGTGTGTGTGTGACGTGCGTGTGTGGTGTGTGTGTGTGTGGTGTGTGTGTGTGTGTGTGGCGTGTGTGTGGCGTGTGTGTATGTGTGGCGTGTGTGTGTGGCGTGTGTGTGGCATATGTGTGTGGAGTGTGTGTGTGGCGTGTGTGTGGCATGTGTGTGTGGTGTGTGTGTGGCGTGTGTGTGCCGTGTGTGGTGTGTGTGTGTGTGTGTGTGTGTGTGTGTAGCATGTGTGTGTAGCATGTGTGTGTAGCATGTGTGTGGTGTGTGTGGGTGTGTGTGGCTTGTGTGTGTGGCGCGTGTGTGTGTTGTGTGTGTGTGTGTGGCGTGTGTGGCGTGTGTGTGTGTGGCGTGTGTGTGTGTGGCGTGTGTGTGTGTGGCGTATGTGTGAGTGTGGCGTGTGTGTGTGACGTGTGTGTGTGGCGTGTGTGTGTGGCGTGTGTGTGTGTGGCGTGTGTGTGTGGCGTGTGTGGCATGTGTGGCGTGTGTGTGTGGCGTGTGTGGCATTTGTGTGTGTGTGGCATTTGTGTGTGTGGCGTGTGTATGTGGCGTGTGTATGTGGCGTGTGTGTGTGGCGTGTGTATGTGGCGTGTGTGTGTGGCGTGTGTATGTGGCATGTGTGTGTGGCGTGTGTGTGGCATGTGTGTGTGGTGTGTGTGTGGCGTGTGTGTGCCGTGTGTGTGGTGTGTGTGTGTGTAGCATGTGTGTGTAGCATGTGTGTGTAGCATGTGTGTGTAGCATGTGTGTGTAGCATGTGTGTGTGGTGTGTGTGGCTTGTGTGTGTGGCGCGTGTGTGTGTTGTGTGTGTGTGTGTGTGGCGTGTGTGTGTGTGTGGCGTGTGTGTGTGTGGCGTGTGTGTGTGTGGCGTGTGTGTGTGTGGCGTGTGTGTGTGTGGCGTGTGTGTGTGTGGCGTGTGTGTGAGTGTGGCGTATGTGTGAGTGTGGCGTGTGAGTGTGGCGTGTGTGTGGTGTGTGTGTGTGGCGTGTGTGTGGCGTGTGTGTGGCGTGTGTGTGTGGCGTGTGTGTGTGGCGTGTGTGTGGCGTGTGTGTGGCGTGTGTGTGGCATGTGTGTGGCGTGTGTGTATGGCGTGTGTGTGGCGTGTGTGTGTGTGGCGTGTGTATGTGTGGCGTGTGTATGTGTGGCGTGTGTGTGTGTGGCGTGTGTGTGTGTGGCGTGTGTGTGTGTGGCGTGTGTGTGTGTGTGTGGCATGTGGGGCGTGTGTGTGTGGCGCGCGCATATACGCATGTATACATATATATCACACAATCACACAATCACACACAATCACACACAATCACACACAATCACACACAATCACACACAATCACACACAATCACACACAATCACACACAATCACACACAATCACACACAATCACACACAATCACACACAATCACACACAATCACACACAATCACACACAATCACACACAATCACACACAATCACACACAATCACACACAATCACACACAATCACACACAATCACACACAATCACACACAATCACACACAATCACACACAATCACACACAATCACACACAATCACACACAATCACACACAATCACACACAATCACACACAATCACACACAATCACACACAATCACACACAATCACACACAATCACACACAATCACACACAATCACACACAATCACACACAATCACACACAATCACACACAATCACACACAATCACACACAATCACACACAATCACACACAATCACACACAATCACACACAATCACACACAATCACACACAATCACACACACACAATCACACACAATCACACACAATCACACACAATCACACACAATCACACACAAACACACACAAACACACACACACACACACACACACACACACACACGCCACACACACATGCCACACACACACGCCACACACACACGCCACACACACACGCCACACACACACGCCACACACACACGCCACACACACACATACACACGCCACACACACAGACGCCACTCACGCCACACACAGATGTACATGCATGCATACGGTAGGTTATAACACAGCCATTTTTAGCCTTCCTCCTGGTCAGCATCATCCCCTCTCCCACTTCCTCCACAGAGTCCAAAGGACAGCCCAGAACAGAGCTGGCCCTCATGATCAGCTTATTCAGCCTGTTCCTGTCCGTCTCCTAGGTCCCGCATCCCCAACAGACCACGTCCATGTCGTAGAAAGTCCTCAGCAGTGTCCTGCACACTCCAAAGGACCGTAGACTCCTCAATAGGTAGAGGCGTCTCTGGCCCCTTTTGTGCAGGGTGTCTGTTTGTGGACCTGTCTAGTTTGTTGTGCAGGTGAATACCCAGGTACTTCAAATTCTCCACGATTTCAATGTCTACCCTGGGTGTTTACCTGAGTGGACTGTTGAGTTCTCTGACAGTCGATGACCATTTCCTTTGTCTTACTGGTGTTGATGTAGAGGGGGTTTTGCCTACACCAGTCAACAAAGGCTGTGATGACTCCCCTGTACTCCAGGTCGTTCCCGTCCGTCACTCTTCCAATAATAGCAGTGTCATCAGAGAACTTCTGGAGGTGGCAGGTGTCTTTATTATGTTTGAAGTCTGGTGTGTAGAGTGAGTAGAGGAGTGGGGAAAGCACTGCCTTGTGGGGACCCCGTGCCACAAGCTACCACATAAGACATACTATCTTGGAGTCTCGCATATTTTGCTCTGTTATTGAGGAAGTCGATGATCATGCGGCTACGTGGTTCCTTACTCCAGCCTCTTCCAGTTTCCCTCTCAGTAGGACCGGCAGAATGGTGTTGAACGCACTGGAGAGGTCAAGAAACAATTCTCACCTTGCTTCCCGTGTTCTCCAGGTTTGAAAGACACCTGTGTATCAGGTAGGTGGTAGCATCTTCCACACCAATGTCTGGACGATAGGCGAACTGCAGAGGGTCCAGCTCTGCATTTATCAGGGGGTTGAGGTGATTGAGGATGATCCTCTCCAATGTCTTGATCAGGTGAGACGTTATTGCTACTGGCCTGAAGTGGTTTGGCTCGCTGGGGTTCGCAGTCTTTGGAACTGAGACCACATAGAATGTTTTCCACAAGGTGGGGACCTTCTGCAGACTGAGGCTGACGTTGAAAGTATGCAGATTCACTTTGCCAAGCTGATCCACACACTGTCTCGGTAGTCTAGGGCTGAGGCCGTCTGGACCGGGAGCCTTCCTTGCCTCAATCTTATTCAGCTGTTTTATCACCTGATCAACAGTTATGCAGAGACCGGTGGAAGAGGGGGATGAAGAGGAGGAGAATGAGGGGGGAGAGTTGCTTTTGGTCTGGGGGGTCAGGGGAGTGGGGTCAGGGCTGAATCTGTTAAAGAACTGATTCAGTTCATTGGCCCACTCCCTGTCTCCGGACTCCGGGTCTCAAATGAAAAGTGGTCAGCGAGGAGGACATTAAGTTGGTCGAGGGGCACTAAAAGGCATCTCAATGGAGTAGCTGAAGGAACTAAATATAATGCAACAGAATGCAATGCAGAAAGAATAAACGAGAAAGCAGCGAGCATTCCAACAGCAAAACCACAAGAAATGCTGGAGAAATTTTCCGAACTTTCTGTCTTTGTTGAAAAAAACATCCAGAAAGTTTTCACGAGTCGTGCAAACTCCCACTTTTATGACGTTTGTCTGTTTCATCATAGAAACATTTTTTAAAGTTGTCAAGTCTTTGGATCATTTTTTTTGGTTTTGTTTTAAATGTCCGTCCAGCACTGCAGAAGGGCAACTTAAATCCAAACACACAATCACACACAATCACACACAATCACACACACACACAAACACACACAAACACACACAAACACACACACACACACACACACACACACACACACACACACACACACACACACACACACACACACACACACACACACACACACACACACACACACACACACACACACACACACACACACACACACACACACACACACACACACACACACACACACACACACACACACACACACACACACACACACACACACACACACACACACACACACACACACACACACACACACACACACACACACACACACACACACACACACACACACACACACACACACACACACACACACACACACACACACACACACACACACACACACACACACACACACACACACACACACACACACACACACACACACACACACACACACACACACACACACACACACACACACACACACACACACACACACACACACACACACACACACACACACACACACACACACACACACACACACACACACACACACACACACACACACACACACACACACACACACACACACACACACACACACACACACACACACACACACACACACACACACACACACACACACACACACACACACACACACACACACACACACACACACACACACACACACACACACACACACACACACACACACACACACACACACACACACACACACACACACACACACACACACACACACACACACACACACACACACACACACACACACACACACACACACACACACACACACACACACACACACACACACACACACACACACACACACACACACACACACACACACACACACACACACACACACACACACACACACACACACACACACACACACACACATATATATATGTATATATATACACATGCATGCATGCATGCATGTGTGTGTGTGCGCGCACACCCTCACCCTCTTGCTACTGTGACAACGAAATTTCCCGAATACGGGATGAATGAAGTTATCCAATTCAATCCAATCCAAACTATGTAAATTCATCCTGAGACAAAGAAGAGCCACTGACCTGTGCAATTTTTCGCTGCATCATAAACATGCACTTTCTGAAGGTCAACAGTAGGAGATACAGGATAAAAAGTATCAAGTTCTTCGTCAGCTGTGTTTGACACCTGCTTCTCCCCAGAGATACGTGGCAGAGGATCCATGCTTCTACATAATAAGCCATTTTGACCCCGAACCTGGAACAAGTTTTTTCCTGTTGCACAGAATTAAAGAAACATTTTGAACACAAATAATTTCAAATGTCAAATTTATTTCTTGACCAGGAAACAAAGTTTGATACATACAGCGTCTCGTGCTCCAACTGATCCTTACAAACACGCATGTGTCTACGTGTCCAATCCAGATTTTCTCAGAATTAAAGGCAAGAGCGAATCTCAACTTGTTTTGTACAATATAAATTAAGGTGCCGCAGGCGTGTTTGGCCAATTCAGCAGACAAATGACGGAGAAAATATTTAAGTCAATTGAAGGAAAGTACAGTGGCGTCTCTACTTACAAATGCTTTAACTCATGAATATTTCAGGTTACAAAACACTTAGAAGTAAAATAATGAAATAAAATAATGTTTCCAAGTTCCTAAACAGGTTCAGTTAATAGTTATAATAAAGTTAGGTCATAAAAAGTTTCCAAATCAAAAATGCTCGATCATTTCAAAATTGACCAATACTATCACGCACACAAACACGCCGCATATTTTCACACCTATAAAATGCACCATCTGATAGGACAGAGTCTCAGTTGCGGGTATATTTTCTGTTATTTGTCAATACATAGGGTGCTTCGTCGCAAAATGTGGTAGCATGACATTAGCCTAACATGTGTTATGTTAGCCTCTAGCGTATCATCATAGGGCGTCGTTTTAAAGCGGCTGCTTGTTGCAATAGCTCCCTAAACCCTCACTCGAATTCTGTGTTTGTACAGCTTTTTTGACGGATTTTTATCCTTTATTTTATGTTTTTATTGTCTCTTAAGACTTTACCTGTTACTTAACTTTATAATTATATTTGATACTTTAATGTTTTTGGACTTTAATTTCAAGACTCTACTCCAAGACTCAAGCTGTGCGAGAGGAAGTCTTTGATCTACTAGTTTAGTCCATTTTTTCAAATTCAAATTTCAAAATTTTGGACACTATTTTGACCCACCCAGCCATGCCTACGCTGCTTTACATGAAGGATCAACTGTTAGCGCTACGCAACACCGGGATTCCCCTGGACTTGGACCTCCCCGCCGAGTTAAAGAGGAAGAGAAGAGGATGCAGAGCCGGACGAAAATGTCAGGAGAAAAAGCGACGCTTCAGACCCAGCATTCCATCTATTATTATGGGGAACGTAAGATCTCTCCCCAACAAGATGGAAGAGCTAACGGCGCTGACCAAACAACAAGGACAATATCGGAGCACCTGCATTATCTGCTTCACGGAGACCTGGCTGGATGAGCGAATACCAGACTCTCTCATCTCCTTGGATGGCTTTCAGCTGGTGAGGGCGGACAGGGACGCTGAGGAGAGCGGTATGAAGAAAGGTGGGGGACTAGCTGTCTTTATTAAAAGTAGATGGTGCAGTCCTGGGCATATTACTGTGAAGGAGCAATTTTGCATTCAAGATATCGAGCTAGTGGCTGTTAGCATCAGGCCGTTTTACAACCCCCGCAAGTCATCATAATAACTGTGTATATACCTCCTTCGGCCGATGCGGCAGTGGCTCGTGAGCTGCTCCATACTACTCTGTCCCAGATACCGACGTCACACCCCCAGTCTCTCCTTCTTATCTCTGGTGATTTTAACCATGCTCCTTTGACTTCGACTCTCCCCACCTTCACTCAGTATGTGAAGTGCTGCGCCAGGGAACAAAAAACTCTGGACCTGCTGTATGCCAACACAAAGGAGGTATACAGCTCAGTCCCCCTTCCCCCACTGGGCCGCTCAGACCACAACATGGTCCATCTGATCCCCACCTACATCCCTATGGTGAGGAACATAAAACCTACCACAAGGATCATACAAAGATGGACCGAGGAGACCAGCATGGTACTGAGGGACTGTTTCGAGACAACCGACTGGGAGGTGCTGTGCAAATCACACGGGGAAGACATCGACAGCTTGACCCACTGCATCACAGATTACATCAACTTCTTTGTGGAGAACATCGTACCCTCCAAGAAGGTCCGTTGTTACTCCAACAATAAGCCGTGGGTCACCAGGGATCTAAGGGCCCTCCTGAACAAGAAGAAGAGGGCTTTTAGGTCTGGGGAGAAGGAGAGTCTCAAAACAGTCCAGAAGGAGCTGAAGAGAGAGATAAGGAGGGGAAAGACCAGCTACAGGAGGAGGCTAGAGAAGCAACTCCAAAGAGGCAACACCAAAGAGGTCTGGAGGAGCTTGAGGACCATCTCGGGCCATGGAGGCAACAGTGGGAGAGGCCCGGAGTCTGGAGACGAGGAGTGGGCCAATAAACTGAATCAGTTCTTTAACAGATTCAGCCCTGCCCCTGCTCCTCTGACCCCCCAGACAAGAAGCAACTCTACCCCCATGTTCTCCTCTTCCTCCCCCTCTTCCTCCCCCTCTTCTACCGGTCTCTGCATCACTGTCGATCAGGTGAGAAAACAACTAAAGAAGATCGAGGCAAGGAAGGCTAGGTCCAGACGGCCTCAGCTCCAGACTACTGAAAGAGTGTGCGGATCAGCTTGGCACAGTGATTCTGCATATTTTCAACCTCAGCCTCAGTCTGCAGAAGGTCCCCACCTTGTGGAAAACTTCCTGCATGGTCCTAGTCCCAAAGACTGCAAACCCCAGGGAGCCAAAACCACTTCAGGCCGGTAGCACTAACCTCTCACCTGATCAAGACACTGGAGAGGATCATGCTCAACCACCTGAGCCCCCTGATGAATGCAGAGCTGGACCCTCTGCAGTTCGCCTATCGTCCAGGCATTGGTGTGAAAGATGCTACCACCTACCTGATGCACAGGTCTCTTTCACACCTGGAGAACTCGTGAAGCACGGTGAGAATGATGTTTTTTGACCTCTCCAGTGCATTCAACACCATTCAGTCGGTCCTTCTGAGAGGGAAACTGGAGGTGGCTGGAGTAAGGAACCCCTAGCCGCATGGATCATCGACTTCCTCACCGACAGACCACAATATGTGAGACTCCAGGACTGTACGTCTGATGTGGTAACTTGCAGCACGGGGGCCCCACAAGGCACAGTGCTTTCCCCACTCCTCTTCTCCCTCTACACGTCAGACTTTAAACATAATACAGACACCTGCCACCTCCAGAAATTCTCCGATGACACCGCCATTGTTGGACGAGTGACTGACGGGAACGACCTGGAGTACAGGGGAGTCATCACAGCCTTTGTCGACTGGTGTAGGCAAAACCACCTGCACATCAACACCAGTAAGACAAAGGAAATGGTCGTTGACTTTCGGAGGACACCTCAACAGACCACTAAGGTGAACATCCAGGGTAAAGACATTGAAATCGTGGAGAATTTGAAGTACCTGGGTGTTCACCTCAACAGCAAACTAGACTGGTCCACAAACATAGATGCCGTGTACAGAAGGGGCCAGAGCCGCCTCTACCTGTTGAGGAGCCTACGGTCCTTTGGAATGTGCAGGTCACTGTTGAGGACCTTCTATGACACTGTGGTGGCATCTACCATGTTTTATGCAGTGGTCTGTTGGGGAAGTGGGAGCACGGAGAGGGACAGGAACAGGCTGAACAAGCTGATCAGGAGGGCCAGCTCTGTTCTGGGCTGTCCTTTGGACTCTGTGGAGGAAGTGGGAGAGCGGAGGATGCTGACCAGGATGAGGTCCATCATGGACAGCACCTCCCACCCCCTGCACGAGTGAGTCGGTGGAGTCCCTTCGAAGCTCTTTTAGCAGTAGACTGCGGTACCCTCACTGCAGGAAGGAGCGCTTCCACAGATCCTTCCTCCCATCAGCTGTCAGGCTCTTTAACCAAAAAAAGGCTGTGGGTTAGGACCTACTGAATTCTCATATAGTATACATGTGCTTCTATATATATGTATGTGTATGAAATATGTATATCCCAGCAACACGGTTACTTATTTATATATTTATTCATGTATTTATTTATTGACTTACTATTCACTACCTATTTGTGTAAAATGCCTTTCCTATTCCTGCATCCTTACCCTCTTCCTACTGCAACAAAGAAATTTCCCGAACACGGGATGAATAAAGTTATCCAATCCAATCCAATCCAATTTTATGCTAGCTGCTGGCATATGTTATGCTAGCCACTGGCGTGCTATATTAGCCGCTGACATGTTATATTAGCCCGTGTGCCCGCATGTGCGCGTGTGCCACGTTGCATTTGTATTGATTTATATTCGCTTAATAAGGGAAATTGAAAATAAAATAATGGATAAGGAAATGCATTTATATTTTGGGGGACTTAGTAACTTGGATATTTTCCGTAACTCGAATCACTCAATTGCATATAAACATTTCGTGACCCATAACTTTCGTACATAAAGGCATTCGTTGGTAGAGGTATGATTGTATATATGCACACATGCATATATAGTCGTACCCCTCTTTTCAAAATTAATTGGTTCCAGAAGCTGGATAGTTTTCATATTCTGGAACAGTAATTTGAATATCTAAAGGTTACATAACGTAAAAATTTCATAAGTAGAAACCGTTTTTTAGGGTTATTATGGTACTATTATAAATTTGCTAGCAATGAAGAGCGCTTTTCTTTATTCTAGGAATATTAATCATTATATATTTGCTCGCAATGAATAACGCTTTGCTTGCAACCGTGATAAACAACGGGAAGGTCGCTCGTCTATCCACCTGGACTTATCAAAGTTGTTTTGAGAAACATTGACCTCTCATACTGAAGATCCAGGACTCTCAATTGTTTTGACTTCGCCTTTGCACCAGGTGGCGATACCGCTTGCCCTCCGAAGGACTTGCAATTGTTTTGACTGGATGATGCTTGATGAACACGGCACTCCTGCTCACGGCTGTAAACAAACAACAGCTTGACCACCCCAATGGAGTCTTTAATGTTGCTGGTTACTTGAACAAAGCGTGTTAAAAGACTGTTCTACCTAAGTTCATTCAATACGTCAAATGCAATACTAGAGAGGACAAAACTGTTGAACAGGTCTACTTGAACATCAAACATGCTTATAAAGCCACTTCACTTCCTCATCTAGCTGCATCAGACCACCTCTGCATATCTCTCACCCCCGCATACACTCCACTCCGGAGGCTAAAAACGCCACAAATAAAGATAATAAAGACTTGGCCCAAGGACGCTCTTTCTCAGCTGCAGGACTGTTTTTCCCGCACCAACTGGGAACTTTGCGAACACAACATTCTCCAGGGCTATACGAACACTGTACTTTCCAACATGAAAAACTGCATTGACAATGTCACTATAAATATTGGATACAGATTTTTCCTAACCAAAAACCCTGGATGACCAAGGAGACACAGGCACTCATCAAATGCCATAACACCGCTTTCAGATCGGGGGACAAGATAAAATATAGAGCTGCCAGAGCAGAGCTGAAAAGAGGCATCAAAAAGGCGATGGCAGCATACACTAAGAAAATTGAGGAGCAATTCACAGAAAAAACCCGAAGAAGATGTGGCAAGGAATATGACATATTACCAACTACAATAACAAAAATATGTCTGTTAACGCAGATGCCTCACTGGCGGAGGAACTGAACCAATTCTTTGCCCACTTTGAGACTGACAAATCAGACCCAGCCTCAACACCCCCACCACCACCCTGCAGCAATACACTGGAGTTCCAGGAACAGGTAGTGAGACTGGTAATGGGGTCTGGGTGCACCAGGAAGGCTGCTGGCCCAGATGGAATACCTAGGAAGGTGCTTAAAGCTTATGCTGAACAGCTGGCTGTAGCCCGCCATATCAGGAATACAATCCCTCCCTCAATTGATCCTCACCAGTTTGCTTATAGAGAAAACAGGTTCACTGAGAATGTTATCACCGTTGCTCTACATACAGCACTAAGCCACCTGGAGCACCATGGGAATTATGTGAGGATGCTTTTCATTGACTATAGCTCAGCCTTTAACACCAGAAGGCCGGACATTCTGAATGACAAACTCTCCCACCTTGGATAAAGAACTTCTTGACCAACCGACCACAAACTGTTAGACTTGGTCTCCACCTCTTTTCCTCCATTACACTGAGCACTGGGTTCCCTCAAGGCTGTGTACTGAGCCCTCTTCTCTGCTCCCTGTACACCAACCCACCAGTCAAACTCCATCATCAAATTTGCCAATGGAACCACTGTGATCGGACTCTTCTCAGGTGGGGATGAGTCGGCCTACAGAGATGAGGTCAACAAACTGTCTCTTTGGTGCTCGGCGAACAATCTCACACTGAACACCATGAAAACTAAAGAAATAATCCTGGACTTTTGCAAGCACAGCACAGATCTGGCCCCACTCCTCACAAATGGAGTATGTGTAGACAGGGTCCAGTCCTTTAAATTCCTGGGAGTCTACGTCTCAGATAAGCTGTCCTGGTCTACAAACACCACAGCAGTGGTGAAGAAGGCCCAGAAACTACTTCATTGAGTCCTCAGGGTACTTAGGAGGAACAACTTGGACACCAAGCTTCTGGCAGCCTTCTATAGAGCCACTCTGGAGAGCATCCTGGTATACTGCATTGCAGTGTGGTACACTGGAAGCACGGCAGCAGACAAAAAGGCCATGCAGAGAGTGATTAACACTGCCCAGAAGATCGTTGGCTGCTCTCTGCCATCACTGGAAGCCCTCGTCATCTCAGCAGAACCGGGAACATTGTTGGGGACCCATACCACCCTGGTCACGGCCTGTTCCAATTGCTACCCTCTGGCAGATGGTACAGGTCTTATAAGGACAGCTTTGTTTCAACAGCCATCGGGACTCTGAACCTGCAGTAGCACGACACACAATCCCTTCTGTGGAATAACTTTGGAGTGAGGTAACATGAAGGACGTTGGGCGGAGATCAGCCTCCTACTGGCTGACTGAAGGTAGTGAGAAGATAGTGAGATGTAAGTGATCCATTTTATTCTTTGTTGGCATCGGCGAGGCAAACTTGCAGTCGCCTGGATTTGGTTGCACTCGGGGTGATGCGATGTATTCATCGCGGCAGAGTGCTAATGAGTCATTTAAATTGTCATTTATTGGGCCTTGCCTGGGAGGAGAAGCACTACCAATTTCGTCATACAGCTAGTTATGATGACAATTAAGCTTTTGTCAAGTCAATGATGATGACAAAGCCTATGTCTGATTTTTTTTATTATTGTTAAACCTTATGTATTAGATGCTTGCTTGCTTTTTAAATCTTATATAATAAATGGGCAGGAGATGATTCAATTCACTAGAATGATCTCGTCCGAAAGCGTGTGAGGATCGATTCTCTCTTGCAAGAAACCCGGTTATGAGTGAGATCTCCATTCTGTTTAAAGGTAAATTTGGGAATACTTATTGGGGAACCTATCACAGTTATAAGTAAAAGTACAACGGGGCGTGTAGCTGCAATGTGATCATTGTAAAATTATAGCAGTTTTTGTGAGTATAAAAGCACCGTTCCCATACAAACTGTGAATGGCTGACATGTCAGCATAAACACTTAACAGTCTGACCGATTAATCAATCTTAGTCTTGTGATTGTTTTGCTGAAATTTCAGCACAAATATTCAACAGTCCGACACTGATCAATTACTTTTTGCCCTGCAAATGACTGAAACGTATCTGTCCAAAGTCCTGGTGACAACTGTCAGTTTTGCCTGTATTTAAGACTCACTCACTGGTCATTCAGTGAGAGCTGGAAGGACAACAGACTGAGCGGTTCACGCTGTTTGAGCTCTCCCCATTTCTGCAGTCTGGTAATAAACCTATTTCCTAATTAAATTGATCTTACTCTTTCTTAATCTGTTCCTTAAGTTGTTTTTCAGATCTATCATTCTTAATCTAAAAATGAACGAGTACTGAAAGTAGGTACTATTAACTGAAAGCATTCAGATTTGTTCAGAAATGGTACCTCTTTTCCATGAAGCTGCCAATGAGTAATTCTCAGCAACCAATCTTCTTCCAATCAATGGATGGCTGGACTGAAGAGTGGCACAAAGATGGAGTAGGTTGAGGAGGAGTGTTTTGCTGAAATATATCAACATGAAACAAATATGTTCAGACAAAGTGAAGGGATCAATGGCTCCGACACCTTTAATTGGTACGCTAAATGATATATATTTAGATTTATGCAGAACGGTTCCCAATACCAACCAAAATTTTCCGTTCTTGCCAAAACTAGTGAAGCTCTTCACAAGGCTACTACACTCTTCCTGTCTAATACAATGTGGGGTTAAAACTGAAAATATATTTGTTTGATGTTTAAAGAATGTATTTGCAAATCATGGTGGAAAATAAGTACAGTTCCCCCGCTATTTTGCGCTTCAGTTAACGCGGACGCAGAGCTTCGCGGATTTTTTTGGGAAAAATGAAATACAAATACAAATATTACATTGAAACAACATATTTTACAGTTTTTTTTTTGTTATAACATGAATTTCACTCTCTCTACCCGTATTCCATATGGTGTACTGTATGCAGGGGGGTAAAAAATAAAAAATAATCATACATTTTTTAAAAAAAATGGAATTAAATTCAAATTAAACATTTTGGAAGGGGAATCCCTACTTCGCGGAAATGCACTTATTGCGGGTGGTCCCGGTCCCCATTAACCGCGATAAGCGAGGGAACACTAGTTGGTCAATACCAAAAGTTAATCTCAATACTTTATGGACCCTTTGTTGGCAAAAATAGACACCAAACGAGAGCCTGACAGCTGATGGGAGGAAGGATCTGTGGAAGCGCTCCATCCTGTTATGAGGGTGCAGCAGTCTATTGCTGAAAGAGTTTCGGAGGGACTCCACAGACTCATGCAAGGGGTGGGAGGTGCTGTCCATGATGGACATCAGCCTGGTCAGCATCCTCTGCTCTCCCACTTTCTCCACAGAGTCCAAAGGACAGCCCAAAAGAGCTGCCCCTCTTGACCAGCTTATTCAGTCTGTTTCTGTCCCGCTCCATCCTCCCGCATCCCCAACAGACCGTAGCATTAAACACCATAGATGCCACCACAGTGTCTTAAAAATTCCTCAGTAGTGTCCTGCACACTCCAAAGGACCGTAGTCTCCTCAGTTGGTAGAAGGGGCTCTGGCCCCTTATATACAGGGCATCGATATTTGTGGACAGGTCTAGTTTATTGTTGAGGTGAACAGCCAGGTACTTCAAATTCTCTACGATTTCAATTTCTGTACCCTGGATGTTCACCTAAGTGGTCTTCTGATGACCATTTCCTTTGTCTTGCTGGTGTTTATGTAGAGGTGGTTTTGCCTACACAAGTCAACAAAGGCTGTGATGACTCCCCTGTACTCGTTCCCGTCCATCACACGTCCAACAATAGTGGTGTCGTCAGAAAACTTCTGGAGGTGGTAGGTGTCTGTATTATTGGATTGGATTGGATAACTTTATTCATCCCGTATTCGGGAAATTACATTGTGGCAGGTAGCAAGAGGGTGATTAGACAGAATAAACAGCATCAATCATTAAAATCATCAAATCATTAAAACATAAAAGCCGCAAAACACAAAACGAACAAGAGTGGACAAAGCTACCGTGGCCGCCGGCTGCCGCTTAAACAGCGCCATTTGGTTGCGGTAACTGAATCGGACTCAAAAAGACATTGTAGAGTTGGACAAAAACTGGAACCCCACAGAACAGCAAAGCAAAAAGCACAAAGTACAAAGCAAATCAAAGTAAATGGAATCATCAAATCATTAAAACATAAAAGCCGCAAAACACAAAACGAACAAGAGTGGACAAAGCTACCGTGGCCGCCGGCTGCTGCTTAAACAGCGCCAATTTGGATGTGTAGAGGGAGAAGAATAGTGGGGAGAGCAATGTGCCCTGTGGGGCCCCGTGCTGCAAGCTACCACATCAGACGTACAGACCTGGAGTCTCACAAATTGTGGTCGGTCAGTGAGGAAGTCTATGATCCATGCGGCTATGTGGTTCCTTACTCCAGCCTCTTCCAGTTTCCCTTTCAGTAGGACCAGCTGAATGGTGTTGAACACACTGGAGGTCAAAAAACATCACTCACTGTGCTTCCCGTGTTCTCAAGGTGTGAAAGAGACCTGTGCATCAGGTAGGTGGTAGCATCTTCCACACCAATGCCTGGACGAAAGGCAAACAAACTGCAGAGGGTCCAGCCCTGGCTGTGTTTTTGGGATCATTGTCATGCTGAAAGACCTAGACACGTCAAATCTTCAATGTCTTTGCTGATGGAAGGAGATTTTCACTCAAAATCTCTCGATACATGACCTCATTCATTCTTTCCTTTACACGGATCAGTTGCCCTGGTCGCTTTGCAAAAAAACAGCCCTAAAGCATAATGTTTCAACCCCCATGCTCCACAGTGGGAATGGTATTATTTGACTATTCAGTATTCTTTCTCCTCCAAACAGGATAACCTGTGTTTCTACCAAAAAGTTCTATTTTGGTTTTATCTGACCACAACACACTCTAGCGAACCACAGACTCACCGTTCTTGATATGATTTTGACGCCACTGGGTGAGATCTTGCATGGATCGGGGGAAATTGTGGTGGTTTTGTGTTCTATTTTCCAAAAATTGCTCCCACAGTTGATTTCTTTACACCAAGCATTTTACCTATTGCAGATTCAGTCTTCCCAGCCTGGTGCAGGTCTACAATTTTGTCTCTGGTGTCCTTCGAGAACTCTTTGGTCTCGGCCATAGTGGAGCTTGGAGTTTGAGAGACTGAGGTTGTGGACAGGTGTCTTTCATACCGATAATGAGTTAAAACAGATGCTATTAATACAGGTAACGAGTGGAGACCTCGTTAGAAGTTAAGACCTCTTTGACAGCCAGAAATCTTGCTTGTTTGTAGGTGACCAAATACTTATTTTCCACTCTATTTTGGATATAAATTCTTTAGAAATCAAAATGTGATGTTCTGTTTTTTTCCACATTCTGTCTCTCATGGTTGAGGTTTACCCATGTTGACAATTTCATGCCTCTCTAAGCTTTTGAAGTAGTAAAACTTGCACAAGTGGTGCACAAGTGATGGTTGACTAAATACTCATTTGCCCCACTGTACAAGTACAACGAAATTTAAAGCTTGACAATAAAGTGCACATGTAAATAAGCAGTCATAAATACAATAAAAAATGGGGATAAGAATGTCCTGAATTGTGTTCAAGTCTGAGATTTTGAGCCATGAGCATTCTGACATAGCTCTCTCTTTTCTCAAGGTGGCTCAGTGCAGCGTGCCGGGCAGTAGTTATTGCATCTTCAGTGGATTTATTTGGCCCGTTAGCAAACAGTTGTGGGTTGTGAATGAAAGGAATACGAGCTTCTATGTGTTTCATTATCAGTTTTCCCAAAGCACTTTGTGATGATTGGTGTGAGTGCCAATTGGATGAAAGACAGTCTTTGTGGTTGACTTCTTGAAATCAATAATTATCACGATAACTATTATATCTTTTTGTTTCAAATGTGAAACTTCAAACTTCTGTGAATAATAAATGACTTTCCTCATTCAAATATGAAACTGTTACCTTACTTCATAAGAAAAGGGAATATGAAATATGATGATTTTTAAAAGTATTTTTGTTGTTCTGTTGTGAAATTCAGACAACCCCCTCCTATGCAAAGTCAATGAAACCTGTCAAAAAATTGTCACAGGCCTCTTTATTTTTATAAATTTGCCTTCAAACAAAAGTTGTTGTCCAATATGAAATAAATAAGATATTCAACTGAAGACATCACCATTGGCGAGCAGACAATTTTCAGCCTCACAATAAGAAAGTCAAAATGTACCTCACACATAGCCATTTACAAAATAATAAAATTCAAAAGTCGAATGAATTTAGCTTTTCCATCGCATAAAATAGGCAAATATTTTGATATCAAGTCAGAAAAATACAGGATGTCCTCAAATGACTAATATACATTTTCAAAAAGGCTGCTCTTTGTGGACAGGAATTTATGGGGCATTAAAAAAAATAAAGAAAACGCCAGGGAGAATTAATTTGGAAGGTTAGGGTACTGTAGAAGAGTCAGATTTTACAGGGGAGCACAACACCAGTGCAAACCAAAAACAGTGCGCTCCAGGCAAATTTCTAAGTACCTGAGCCAGGCGGAAATGGGGTAAAGCTCAGTTTTAAGGACATTACCAAATCTTCATTGGTAAGTACCATATTTTCACACCTATAGGGCGCAGGTAAAAGTCTAAAATTATCTGTAAAATGGCCGATGCTCGGTCGGTGTGCCTTGTATGTAGACTAAATTCAATTTTGTATTACCGTGACAGCTTGAGTGAGTTGTTTATCCAAGTTATGAAATCCTCCAAAAAGCAAAAATGCATTTCCTTATCCGTTAATTGGTTTTAATTTCACTTAACAAGTGAATAAAAACTACACAAATGCAACGTGGCGCTAACACACACACACACACACACAGACTTATTCACAGAAGTTAGATGTTTCGAGTTTGACACAAAAAAACGCATGTTATTGTGATAAAACCAATCAACTGATATTTTTTTTATCATGATTACAATTTTTGAAATATTTCTCAGCTGTATGTACATTGATTTTTTTATTCACCTCAATGGTCAAATAAATATTGAGAAAATACCTGTATTTAATTGGTCGTTGTTCAGTTGTGTCCCAGAAACAGGCATGTCGGATGGCATTCTGAACACGTTTTTCCTGATGCGGTATTTGGTTGGTAGATATTTTCACCAGTGAAAGAAGCTCAGGTGGCAACCCAGAGACTGCCTTGCTTTTAGTTAACCAAAGAGCCTGGCGTACACCTGGTAGAAGATTGAAAATACATTAGGAATGTCTCGGTTGCATATTTTTGCAAACGAGTCGAGTCCAAATAACCTGATTTTGTGCACCTGCCGATACAGATTACCAATCGGATACCTCAGAAAACTGGCACTTTTTACTTCATTTTTTCGAATTTAACTGGAGCGACCAGATTAAAGACATGGAAGATTGTTTTTTTGGCCAATCAGTTGTGTATCATAAAATAAGGTTGGGAACAAATTACATTAATGCACCGTAATTTCCGCACTACAAGGCGCACCTCATTATGAGGCACACCCCCAATGAACATTGCATACATTGTATAAATGTTGATTTAAAACTTTTCAGCAGACACTCAGGAGACCCTTTTGTCTATCACCCATTCGACTGTTAATTTCATTTTTGTAGGACTAGCAACAGACTGCAGCAAAAAACACTTGTTTTCAAGTTTTACCTAAATGAAGGTAAAATATTAGACCTTATTTTGAACTAAGCTACTGTATTTATTCAAGTACTATAACACGCAAAATTTTGTATCAGAAAACTGAAGTAAAGTTTGTGTGCACGATAAACATGAAGTCTTCACTTTTCTGACCAAATCCTCCACCGGTGGAAAAAGTCCCCTACGCAGCCATTATAAATGGGACATAAAACATGTCTATGTTACCGCCAGATGGGGTGCGAGAGCCCATTCTACAAAAAAAACAGCCCGTTCTACCAAAAGTCAGCCCTCTCCGAATAGCCTTCGCCAAGTTTACAGGGGAGGGTAAAATAAAAAAAAGTTGCTCCAGAGAAACGTCAATGAGGCAGCCGCGGAGTTCCCCCAGGGAGCACTATATAGGCTTCACGGCTCGCCCTGCCGAAATCGGCCGTGCTCACACTTAGAAAAAATAACTCAAGAAGAATGGAATCAGTTTGCTGAATCTGATGATTCAGACTTTGAAAAAAAATGATATTTACATATACGTACGTGTACGTATGCATATGCATCAGCAGAACTGATTGTGAAGGACTTGAGGCAGATTACTCCTGGCACGGACCGCCGCAGATAAGGCGATATAATATTTATACACATATACACATACACGCCTATACACATATACACATACACGCCTATACACATATACACATACACGCCTATACACATATACACATACACGCCTATACACATATACACATACACGCCTATACACATATACACATACACGCCTATACACATATACACATACACGCCTATACACACATAGAGAGAATAGAGAGAGAGAATAGAGAGAGAGAATAGAGAGGAGAGAGAGAATAGAGAGGAGAGAGAGAATAGAGAGGAGAGAGAGAATAGAGAGGAGAGAGAGAATAGAGAGGAGAGAGAGAATAGAGAGGAGAGAGAGAATAGAGAGGAGAGAGAGAATAGAGAGGAGAGAGAGAATAGAGAGGAGAGAGAGAATAGAGAGGAGAGAGAGAATAGAGAGGAGAGAGAGAATAGAGAGGAGAGAGAGAATAGAGAGGAGAGAGAGAATAGAGAGGAGAGAGAGAATAGAGAGGAGAGAGAGAATAGAGAGGAGAGAGAGAATAGAGAGGAGAGAGAGAATAGAGAGGAGAGAGAGAATAGAGAGGAGAGAGAGAATAGAGAGGAGAGAGAGAATAGAGAGGAGAGAGAGAATAGAGAGGAGAGAGAGAATAGAGAGGAGAGAGAGAATAGAGAGGAGAGAGAGAATAGAGAGGAGAGAGAGAATAGAGAGGAGAGAGAGAATAGAGAGGAGAGAGAGAATAGAGAGGAGAGAGAGAATAGAGAGGAGAGAGAGAATAGAGAGGAGAGAGAGAATAGAGAGGAGAGAGAGAATAGAGAGGAGAGAGAGAATAGAGAGGAGAGAGAGAATAGAGAGGAGAGAGAGAATAGAGAGGAGAGAGAGAATAGAGAGGAGAGAGAGAATAGAGAGGAGAGAGAGAATAGAGAGGAGAGAGAGAATAGAGAGGAGAGAGAGAATAGAGAGGAGAGAGAGAATAGAGAGGAGAGAGAGAATAGAGAGGAGAGAGAGAATAGAGAGGAGAGAGAGAATAGAGAGGAGAGAGAGAATAGAGAGGAGAGAGAGAATAGAGAGGAGAGAGAGAATAGAGAGGAGAGAGAGAATAGAGAGGAGAGAGAGAATAGAGAGGAGAGAGAGAATAGAGAGGAGAGAGAGAATAGAGAGGAGAGAGAGAATAGAGAGGAGAGAGAGAATAGAGAGGAGAGAGAGAATAGAGAGGAGAGAGAGAATAGAGAGGAGAGAGAGAATAGAGAGGAGAGAGAGAATAGAGAGGAGAGAGAGAATAGAGAGGAGAGAGAGAATAGAGAGGAGAGAGAGAATAGAGAGGAGAGAGAGAATAGAGAGGAGAGAGAGAATAGAGAGGAGAGAGAGAATAGAGAGGAGAGAGAGAATAGAGAGGAGAGAGAGAATAGAGAGGAGAGAGAGAATAGAGAGGAGAGAGAGAATAGAGAGGAGAGAGAGAATAGAGAGGAGAGAGAGAATAGAGAGGAGAGAGAGAATAGAGAGGAGAGAGAGAATAGAGAGGAGAGAGAGAATAGAGAGGAGAGAGAGAATAGAGAGGAGAGAGAGAATAGAGAGGAGAGAGAGAATAGAGAGGAGAGAGAGAATAGAGAGGAGAGAGAGAATAGAGAGGAGAGAGAGAATAGAGAGGAGAGAGAGAATAGAGAGGAGAGAGAGAATAGAGAGGAGAGAGAGAATAGAGAGGAGAGAGAGAATAGAGAGGAGAGAGAGAATAGAGAGAGAGAGAGAATAGAGAGGAGAGAGAATAGAGAGGAGAGAGAGAATAGAGAGGAGAGAGAGAATAGAGAGGAGAGAGAGAATAGAGAGGAGAGAGAGAATAGAGAGGAGAGAGAGAATAGAGAGGAGAGAGAGAATAGAGAGGAGAGAGAGAATAGAGAGGAGAGAGAGAATAGAGAGGAGAGAGAGAATAGAGAGGAGAGAGAGAATAGAGAGGAGAGAGAGAATAGAGAGGAGAGAGAGAATAGAGAGGAGAGAGAGAATAGAGAGGAGAGAGAGAATAGAGAGGAGAGAGAGAATAGAGAGGAGAGAGAGAATAGAGAGGAGAGAGAGAATAGAGAGGAGAGAGAGAATAGAGAGGAGAGAGAGAATAGAGAGGAGAGAGAGAATAGAGAGGAGAGAGAGAATAGAGAGGAGAGAGAGAATAGAGAGGAGAGAGAGAATAGAGAGGAGAGAGAGAATAGAGAGGAGAGAGAGAATAGAGAGGAGAGAGAGAATAGAGAGGAGAGAGAGAATAGAGAGGAGAGAGAGAATAGAGAGGAGAGAGAGAATAGAGAGGAGAGAGAGAATAGAGAGGAGAGAGAGAATAGAGAGGAGAGAGAGAATAGAGAGGAGAGAGAGAATAGAGAGGAGAGAGAGAATAGAGAGGAGAGAGAGAATAGAGAGGAGAGAGAGAATAGAGAGGAGAGAGAGAATAGAGAGGAGAGAGAGAATAGAGAGGAGAGAGAGAATAGAGAGGAGAGAGAGAATAGAGAGAGAGAGAGAATAGAGAGGAGAGAGAGAATAGAGAGGAGAGAGAGAATAGAGAGGAGAGAGAGAATAGAGAGGAGAGAGAGAATAGAGAGGAGAGAGAGAATAGAGAGGAGAGAGAGAATAGAGAGGAGAGAGAGAATAGAGAGGAGAGAGAGAATAGAGAGGAGAGAGAGAATAGAGAGGAGAGAGAGATAGAGAGGAGAGAGAGAATAGAGAGGAGAGAGAATAGAGAGGAGAGAGAGAATAGAGAGGAGAGAGAGAATAGAGAGGAGAGAGAGAATAGAGAGGAGAGAGAGAATAGAGAGGAGAGAGAGAATAGAGAGGAGAGAGAGAATAGAGAGGAGAGAGAGAATAGAGAGGAGAGAGAGAATAGAGAGGAGAGAGAGAATAGAGAGGAGAGAGAGAATAGAGAGGAGAGAGAGAATAGAGAGGAGAGAGAGAATAGAGAGGAGAGAGAGAATAGAGAGGAGAGAGAGAATAGAGAGGAGAGAGAGAATAGAGAGGAGAGAGAGAATAGAGAGGAGAGAGAGAATAGAGAGGAGAGAGAGAATAGAGAGGAGAGAGAGAATAGAGAGGAGAGAGAGAATAGAGAGGAGAGAGAGAATAGAGAGGAGAGAGAGAATAGAGAGGAGAGAGAGAATAGAGAGGAGAGAGAGAATAGAGAGGAGAGAGAGAATAGAGAGGAGAGAGAGAATAGAGAGGAGAGAGAGAATAGAGAGGAGAGAGAGAATAGAGAGGAGAGAGAGAATAGAGAGGAGAGAGAGAATAGAGAGGAGAGAGAGAATAGAGAGGAGAGAGAGAATAGAGAGGAGAGAGAGAATAGAGAGGAGAGAGAGAATAGAGAGGAGAGAGAGAATAGAGAGGAGAGAGAGAATAGAGAGGAGAGAGAGAATAGAGA
>NC_135516.1:1250444-1255444 GCF_051989575.1 Stigmatopora nigra
TCTCTCTCTCTCTCCTCCGATCTCTCTCTCTCTCTCCCGATCTCTCTCTCTCTCCGATCTCTCTCTCCCGCCGATCTCTCTCTCTCTCCCGATCGCTCTCTCTCTCTCTCCCGATCGCTCTCTCTCTCTCCCGATCGCTCTCTCTCTCTCCCGCCTCTCTCCTCCGATCTCTCTCTATCTCTACTATCTATCTATCTATCTCTATCTCTCTCTATCTCCCTCTCTATCTCTCTCTATCTCCCTCTCTCCCGATCTCTCTCTCTCTCGCTCGAATCTCTCTCTCGCTCGATCTCTCTCTCGCTCGATCTCTCTCTCGCTCGATCTCTCTCTCGCTCGATCTCTCTCTCGCTCGATCTCTCGCTCGATCTCGATCTCTCGCTCGATCTCGATCTCTCTCGCTCGATCTCTCGCTCGATCTCTCGCTCGAGTCTCGATCTCTTGCTCGACCTCTCGCTCGAGTCTCGACCTCTCGCTCGATCTCGACCTCTCGCTCGATCTCGACCTCTCGCTCGATCTCGACCTCGTCGCTCGATCTCGACCTCTCGCTCGATCTCGACCTCTCGCTCGATCTCTCGCTCGATCTCTCGCTCGATCTCGACCTCTCGCTCGATCTCTCTCTCGCTCGATCTCGATCTCTCGCTCGATCTCTCTCTCGCTCGATCTCGATCTCTCTCTCAATCTCTCTCTCGCTCGATCTCGATCTCTCGCCCGATCTCGATTTCTCGCTCGATCTCGATCTCTCGCACCGATCTCGATCTCTCGCTCGATCTCTCTCGCTCGATCTCTCTCTCGCTCGATCTCTCGCTCGATCTCTCTCTCGCTCGATCTCGATCTCTCGCTCGATCTCTCTCGCTCGAGATCTCGATCTCTCTCTCGCTCGATCTCTCTCTCGCTCGATCTCTCTCTCGCTCGATCTCTCTCTCGCTCGATCTCTCTCTCGCTCGATCTCTCTCTCGCTCGATCTCTCTCTCGCTCGATCTCTCTCTCGCTCGATCTCTCTCTCGATCTCTCGTTCGATCTCTCGCTCGATCTCGATCTCTCGCTCGATCTCGATCTCTTCGCTCGATCTCTCGCTCGACCTCTCGCTCGACCTCTCGCTCGATCTCGACCTCTCGCTCGATCTCTACCTCTCGCTCGATCTCTCGCACGATCTCTCGCTTCGATCTCTCTCGCTCGATCTCTCTATCGCTCGATCTCTCTCTCGCTCGATCTCTCTCTCGCTCGATCTATCTCTCGCTCGATCTCTCTCTCGCTCGATCTCTCGATCTCTCGCTCGATCTCTCTCTCGATCTCTCGCTCGATCTCTCGCTCAGATCTCGATCTCATTCGCTCGACCTCTCGCTCGACCTCTCGCTCGACCTCTCTGCTCCGATCTCGACCTCTCGCTCGAACCTCGTCGCTCGATCTCGACCTCTCGCTCGACCTCTCGCTCGATCTCGACCTCTCGCTCGAATCTCGACCTCTCGCTCGAGTCTCGACCTCTCGCGATCTCGACCTCTCGCTCGATCTCTACCTCTCGCTCGAACTCTCGCGCGATCTCTCGCTCGATCTCGATCTCTCGCTCGATCTCGATCTCTCGCTCGATCTCGATCTCTCGCTCGATCTCTCTCTCGCTCGATCTCTCTCTCGCTCGATCTCTCTCTCGCTCGATCTCTCTCTCGCTCGATCTCGATCTCTCTCTCGCTCGATCTCGATCTCTCTCTCCAATGACCAAACTGCTGCTGTGATAAACAGATCTTAATGAGCTCCCGGACGAGCCCCCACTTGTTACGACTCCCCCTGGGGTATGATATACCAGGGAGTCGCAACTATCACAGCAGACAGGTTCGGTCAAAGATGAGTTCGGACACACACTGCAAGTAGCCTTCAGTTATTTTTATTTACAATAAAGTCAACAAAACCAGACTACGGGATAACATAGGGGAAGCACGAGACATTAAAGTGGCACCCTCAAATAAACACGGTAAAACCCCCCTCCCCAGACAGGTGTCCAAATGAACACCCACAAAAATACAGAAATCAGACCGAAAGGATGCCACTGTTAAACTGATGTAATATAATCTAGACAGGGGAATAACTGTGTCTAAATGCACAAACTATATGTATACCCATGGGTGTCTAAACTTATCTCAAGTCCCCCTATGCAAACCCAAAATCATTAACAACACATACAAAATATAACGGAGTAACATACTCACAAGCCTGCAACTCAGCAAGGCAAGGGCCAGGGCAAGAAGGCAAGGTAAAAGGCAAGGCTAAACTGACAACTGAAAAGGCTTTAAATAAGGGCAGGAGGGATGATTGGGGAATTAATTACAGCTGTGTTTGGGCCTGGGGCAGGGCTCGGTCACAGGGGTGGAGCCAGAGCTGGAGATAAAACACCTCCTACTGGTGTGTCCAGGCTGCCAGCCGTAACACTCTCTATCTCTCTCTCTATCTCTCTCTCTATCTCTCTCTCTGTCCCGATCTTCTCTCTCCCTCTCTCTCCCGATCTCTCTCTCGATCTCTTCATCCGATCTCTCTCTCCCGATCTCTCTCTCTCCCTGATCTCTCTCTCCCGATCTCTCTCGATCTCTCTCTATCTCTCTCTATCTCTCTCTCTATCTCTCTCTCTATCTCTCTCTCTATCTCTCTCTATCTCTCTCTCTATCTCTCTTATCTCTCTCTCTCTCTATCTCTCTCTATCTCTCTATCTCTCTATCTCTCTCTCTCCTCCCGAATCTCTCTCTCTCCCGATCTCTCTCTCTTCCCGATCTCTTCTTCTATCTCGATCTCTATCTCGATCTCTATCTATCTCTATCTCTATCTCATCTATCTATCTACTATCTCTATCTCTCTCTATCTCCTCTCTATCTCTCTATCTCCTCTCTATCCTCGTCTATCTCCTCTCTCCCGATCTCTCTCTCTCTCTCCGATCTCTCTCTCTCTCTCCCGATCGCTCTCTCTCTCCGCCTCCTCGACTCTCTCTCTTCGATCTCTCTCTCTCTCCCGATCTTCTCTCTCTCCCGATCTCTATCTCCCGATCTCTCTCTCCCGATCTCTCTCTCCGATCTCTCTCTATCTCTCTCTCCCCGATCTCTCCCTCTCTCCCGATCTCTCTCTCTCTCTCTCTCTCTCTCTCTCTCTCCCGATCTCTTTCTCTCTCTCTACCGATCTCTTTCTCTCTCTCTCCCGATCTCTATCTATCTCTATCTCTCTCTATCTCTCTCTATCTCTCTCTATCTCTCTCTATCTCTCTCTATCTCTCTCTATCTCTCTCTATCTCTCTCTATCTCTCTCTATCTCTCTCTATCTCTCTCTATCTCTCTCTCTATCTCTCTCTCTATCTCTCTCTATCTCTCTCTATCTCTCTCTATCTCTCTCTATCTCTCTCTATCTCTCTCTATCTCTCTCTATCTCTCTATCTCTCTCTATCTCTCTCTATCTCTCTCTCTCGATCTCTATCTCTATCTCTCGAACTTTATCTCTCTCTCTCGATCCCTCTCGATTTCTCTCGATTTCTCTCGATTTCTCTCGATTTCTCTCAATCTCTATCTCTCTAACTCTATCTCTCTCTCTCTCTCCCAATCTCTCTCTCTCTCCCGATCTCTCTTTCTCTCCCGATCTCTCTCTCTCTCCCGATCTCTCCTCTCTCTCCCGATCTCTCTTTCTCTCCCGATCTCTCTCTCCCGATCTCTCTCTCTCTCCCGATCGCTCTCTCTCTCTCTCCCGATCTCTCTCTCTCCCGATCTCTCTCTCTCTCCCGATCGCTCTCATCTCTCTCTCCCGATCGCTCTCTCTCTCTCTCCCGATCGCTCTCTCTCTCTCTCCCAATCGCTCTCTCTCTCTCCCGATCGCTCTCTCTCACTCTCCCGATCTCTCTCTATCTCTATCTACTATCTATCTATCTCTATCTCTCTCTATCTCTCTCTATCTCCCTCTCTATCTCTCTCTATCTCCCTCTCTCCCGATCTCTATCTCTCTCGCTCGATCTCTCTCTCGCTCGATCTCTCTCTCGCTCGATCTCTCGCTCGATCTCGATCTCTCGCTCGATCTCGATCTCTCGCTCGATCTCGATCTCTCGCTCGATCTCTCGCTCGATCTCGATCTCTCGCTCGACCTCTCGCTCGATCTCGACCTCTCGCTCGATCTCGACCTCGTCGCTCGATCTCGACCTCTCGCTCGATCTCGACCTCTCGCTCGATCTCGACCTCTCGCTCGATCTCTCGCTCGATCTCTCGCTCGATCTCTCGCTCGATCTCGACCTCTCGCTCGATCTCTCTCTCGCTCGATCTCGATCTCTCGCTCGATCTCTCTCTCGCTCGATCTCGATCTCTCTTCTCAATCTCTCTCTCGCTCGATCTCGATCTCTCGCCGATCTCGATTTCTCGCTCGATCTCGATCTCTCGCCCGATCTCGATCTCTCGCTCGATCTCTCTCGCTCCGATCTCTCTCTCGCTCGATCTCGATCTCTCGCTCGATCTCTCTCTCGCTCGATCTCGATCTCCTCTCCGAATCTCTACTCGCCGACCCCCCCCCCCTCTCTCTCGCTCGATCTCTCTCTCAGCTCGATCTCTCTCTCGCTCGATCTCTCTCTCGCTCGATCTCTCTCTCGCTCGATCTCCTCATCGCTGATCTCTCGCTCGATCTCTCTCTCGGCTCGATCTCTCTCTCGCTCATCTCTCTCGCTCGATCTCTCTCTCGCTCGATCTCGCTCGATCTCTCTCGCTCGATCTCTCTTCTCGCTCGATCTCTCTCTCGCTCGATCTCTCTCTCGCTCGATCTCTTCTCGATCTCTCGTCATCTCTCGCTCGATCTCGATCTCTCGCTCGATCTCGATCTCTCGCTCGATCTCTCGCTCGACCTCTCGCTCGACCTCTCGCTCGATCTCGACTCTCGCTCGATCTCTACCTCTCGCTCGATCTCTCGCACGGATCTCTCGCTCGATCTCTCTCGCTCGATCTCTCTCTCGCTCGATCTCTCTATCGCTCGATCTCTCTCTCGCTCGATCTCTCTCTCGC
>NC_135516.1:1260444-1290444 GCF_051989575.1 Stigmatopora nigra
CTCGATCTCTCTCGATCTCTTTCTCTCGATTCCTCCTGATCTCTCTGGATTTCTCTCGATCTCTCTCGATCTCTTTCTCTCGATTCCTCCTGATCTCTCTGGATTTCTCCTGATCTCTCTCGATCTCTCTCGATCTCTCCCTCTCTCTTGATCTCTCTCTCGATCACTCTCTCTCGATCTCTCTCTCGATCTCTCTCTTGATCTCTCTCGGTCTCTCTCTCTCTCGATCTCTCTCTCTTGATCTCTCTCTCGATCACTCTCTCTCGATCTCTCTCTCGATCTCTCTCTCGATCTCTCTCTTGATCTCTCTCGGTCTCTCTCTCTCTCGATCTCTCTCTCTCGATCTCTCTCTCTCGATCTCTCTCTCTCGATCTCTCTCTCTCTCGATCTCTCTCTCTCGATCTCTCTCTCTCGATCTCTCTCTCTCTCGATCTCTCTCTCGATCTCTCTCGATCTCTCTCTCTCTTGATCTCTCTCTCGATCTCTCTCTCGATCTCTCTCTTGATCTCTCTCGATCTCTCTCTCTCTCGATCTCTCTCTTGATCTCTCTCGATCTCTCTCTCTCTCGATCTCTCTCTCTCTCGATCTCTCTCTCTCGATCTCTCTCTCGATCTCTCTCTCGATCTCTCTCGATCTCTCTCTTGATCTCTCTCTCTCTCTCGATCTCCCTCTCTCGATCTCTCTCTCTCGATCTCTCTCTCTCGATCTCTCTCTCTCTCGACTTCTCTCGATTTCTCTCTCTCGATCTCTCTCGATCTCGATCTTTCACTCGCTCGATCTCGATCTTTCATTCGCTCGATCTCGATCTTTCACTCGCTCGATCTCGATCTTTCACTCGCTCGATCTCGATCTTTCACTCGCTCGATCTCGATCTTTTACTCGCTCGATCTCGATCTTTCACTCGCTCGATCTCGATCTTTCACTCGCTCGATCTCGATCTTTCACTCGCTCGATCTCGATCTTTCACTCGCTCGATCTCGATCTCTCTCTCGCTCGATCTCTCGCTCGATCTCGATCTCTCTCTCGCTCGATCTCTCTCTCGCTCGATCTCTTTCTCGCTCGATCTCTCTCTCGCTCGATCTCTCTCTCGCTCGATCTCTCTCTCGCTCGATCTCTCGCTCGATCTCGATCTCTCGCTCGATCTCTCGCACTTCTCGCTCGACCTCTCGCTCGATCTCGACCTCTCGCTCGATCTCTCGCTCGATCTCTCGCTCGATCTCTCTCGCTCGATCTCTCTCTCGCTCGATCTCTCTCTCGCTCGATCTCTCTCTCGCTCGATCTCTCTCTCGCTCGATCTCTCTCTCGCTCGATCTCTCTCTCGCTCGATCTCTCTCGCTCGATCTCTCTCTCGCTCGATCTCTCTCTCGCTCGATCTCTCTCTCGCTCGATCTCTCTCTCGCTCGATCACTCTCTCGCTCGATCTCGACCTCTCGCTCGATCTCGACCTCTCGCTCGATCTCGACCTCTCGCTCGATCTCGACCTCTCGCTCGATCTCTACCTCTCGCTCAATCTCTCGCACGATCTCTCGCACGATCTCTCGCACGATCTCTCGCACGATCTCTCGCTCGATCTCGATCTCTCGCTCGATCTCGATCTCTCGCTCGATCTCGATCTCTCGCTCGATCTCGATCTCTCGCTCGATCTCTCGCTCGATCTTTCGCTCGATCTCGATCTCTCGCTCGGTCTCTCTCGCTCGATCTCTCTCTCGCTCGATCTCGATCTCTCTCTCGCTCGATCTCGATCTCTCTCTCGCTCGATCTCGATCTCTCTCTCGCTCGATCTCGATCTCTCTCTCGCTCGATCTCTCTCTAGCTCGATCTCTCTCGATCTCTCTCTCGCTCGATCTCGCTCGATCTCGATCTCTCTCTCGCTCGATCTCGATCTCTCTCTCGCTTGATCTCTCTCGATCTCGATCTCTCTCGCTCGATCTCTCTCGCTCGATCTCTCTCGCTCGATCTCTCTCGCTCGATCTCTCTCTCGCTCGATCTCTCTCTCGCTCGATCTCTCTCTCGCTCTCTCGCTCGATCTCGATCTTTCTCGATCTCTCGATCTCTCTCGATCTCTCTCGATCTCTCTCGATCTCTCTCTCTCTCGATCTCTCTCGATCTCTCTCGATCTCTCTCGATCTCTCTCTCTCTCTCTCTCTCGATTTGTCCCTCTCGATCTCTCTCAATCTCTCTCTCTCTCGATCTCTCTCTCTCTTGATCTCTCTCTCTCTCTTGATCTCTCTCTCTCTCTCTCTTGATCTCTCTCTCTCTTGATCTCTCTCTCTCTCTCGATCTCTCCCGATCTTTCTCGATCTCTCCCGATCTTTCTCGATCTCTCCCGATCTCTCTCTCTCCCGTTCTCTCTCTCTCCCGATCTCTCTCGATCTCTCTCTCTCCCGATCTCTCTCTCCCGATCTCTCTCGATCCCGATCTCTATCCCGACCTCTCTCTCTCTCTCTCCCGATCTCTCTCTCTCCCGATCTGTCTCTCTCTCTCTCTCCCGATCTCTCTCTCTCCCGATCTGTCTCTCTCTCTCTCTCCCGATCTCTCTCTCTCCCGATCTGTCTCTCTCTCTCCCGATCTGTCTCTCTCTCTCCCGATCTGTCTCTCTCTCTCCCGATCTCTCTCTCTCCCGATCTCTCTCTCTCCCGATCTCTCTATCTCCTGATCTCTCTCCCTCACTCTCTCCCGATCTCTCTCTCTCTCTCTCTCCCAATCTCTCTCTCTCTCCCAATCTCTTTCTCTCCCGATCTCTCTCTCTCCCGATCTCTCTCTCTCTCCCGATCTCTCTCTCCCGATCTCTCTCTCTCCCGATCGCTCTCTCTCCCGATCGCTCTCTTTCTCTCTCCCGATCGCTCTCTCTCTCTCCCGATCGCTCTCTCTCTCTCCCGATCGCTCTCTCTCTCTCTCCCGATCGCTCTCTCTCTCTCCCGATCTCTCTCTCTCCCGATCTCTCTCTCTCCCGATCTCTCTCTCTCTCCCGATCTCTCTCTCTCCCTCTCGATCTCTCTCTCTTTCCCTCCCGATCTCTCTCTCTCCCTCCCGATCTCTCTCTCTCCCTCCCGATCTCTCTCTCTCTCCCTCCCGATCTCTCTCTCTCCCTCCCGATCTCTCTCTCCCTCCCGATCTCTCTCTCTCCCGATCTCTCTCTCTCCCGATCTCTCTCTCTCTCCCGATCTCTCTCTATCTCTCTCTCTCTATCTCTCTCTCTATCTCTCTCTCTCCCGATCTCTCTCTCTCTCCTGATCTCTCTCTCCCGATCTCTCTCTCTCTCCCTCTCGATCTCTCTCTCTTTCCCTCCCAATCTCTCTCTCCCTCCCGATCTCTCTCTCTCCCTCCCGATCACTCTCTCTCCCTCCCGATCTCTCTCTCTCCCGATCTCTCTTTCTCCCGATCTCTCTCTCTCTCTCTCCCGATCTCTCTCTCTCTCCCGATCTCTCTCTCTTTATCTCTCTCTCCCGATCTCTCTCTATCTTTATCTCTCTCTCTCTCTCTCTCGATCTATCTCTATCTATCCCTCTATCTCTCTCTGTATCTCTCTCTATCCCTCTATCTCTCTCTGTATCTCTCTCTCTACCTCTCTCTCTGTCCCGATCTTTCTCTCTCCCGATCTCTCTCTCTCTCACGATCTCTCTCTCCCGATCTCTCTTGATCTCTCTCTCTCGATCTCTCCCGATCTTTCTCGATCTCTCCCGATCTTTCTCGATCTCTCCCGATCTTTCTCGATCTCTCCCGATCTCTCTCTCTCCCGATCTCTCTCTCTCCCGATCTCTCTCTCTCCCGATCTCTCTCTCTCCCGATCTCTCTCGATCTCTCTCTCTCCCGATCTCTCTCTCCCGATCTCTCTCTCTCCCGATCTCTCTCGATCCCGATCTCTATCCCGATCTCTCTCTCTCTCTCTCTCCCGATCCCTCTCTCTCCCGATCTGTCTGTCTCTCTCTCTCCCGATCTCTCTCTCTCCCGATCTGTCTCTCTCTCTCCCGATCTCTCTCTCTCCCGATCTCTCTCTCTCCTGATCTCACTCCCTCACTCTCTCCCGATCTCTCTCTCTCTCTCCCAATCTCTCTCTCTCTCCCAATCTCTTTCTCTCCCGATCTCTCTCTCTCTCCCGATCTCTCTCTCTCTTCCGATCTCTCTCACACTCCCGATCGCTCTCTCCCGATCTCTCTCTCCCGATCGCTCTCTCTCTCTCCCGATCGCTCTCTCTCTCTCCCGATCGCTCTCTCTCTCCCGATCGCTCTCTCTCTCTCTCCCGATCGCTCTCTCTCTCTCTCCCGATCGCTCTCTCTCTCCCGATCGCTCTCTCTCTCTCCCAATCTCTCTCTCTCCCGATCTCTCGCTCTCCCGATCTCTCGCTCTCCCGATCTCTCGCTCTCCCGATCTCTCTCTCTCCCTCTCGATCTCTCTCTCTTTCCCTCCCGATCTCTCTCTCTCTCCCTCCCGATCTCTCTCTCTCCCTCCCGATCTCTCTCTCTCTCCCTCCCGATCTCTCTCTCTCCCTCCCGATCTCTCTCTCTCCCTCCCGATCTCTCTCTCTCCCTCCCGATCTCTCTCTCTCCCGATGTCTCTCTATCTCTCTCTATCTCTCTCTATCTCTCTCTATCTCTCTCTATCTCTCTCTATCTCTCTCTATCTCTCTCTATCTCTCTCTATCTCTCTCTATCTCTCTCTATCTCTCTCTATCTCTCTCTATCTCTCTCTATCTCTCTCTATCTCTCTCTATCTCTCTCTCTATCTCTCTCTCCCGATCTCTCTCTCTCTCCTGATCTCTCTCTCCCGATCTCTCTCTCTCTCTCCCTCTCGATCTCTCTCTCTTTCCCTCCCAATCTCTCTCTCCCTCCCGATCTCTCTCTCTCCCTCCCGATCACTCTCTCTCCCTCCCGATCTCTCTCTCTCTCCCGATCTCTCTCTCTCTCTCTCTCCCCCGATCTCTCTCTCTCTCCCGATCTCTCTCTATCTTTATCTCTCTCTCTCGCGCGATCTATCTCTATCTATCTCTATCTCTCTATCTCTCTCTCTACCTCTCTCTCTGTCCCGATCTTTCTCTCTCCCGATCTCTCTCTCTCTCACTATCTCTCTCTCCCGATCTCTCTCCCTCTCCCGATCTCTCTCTCTCCCGATCTCTCTCTCTCTCTCCCGATCTCTCTCTATCTCTCTATCTCTCTCTCTCTCTATCTCTCTATCTCTCTCTCTATCTCTCTTTATCTCTCTATCTCTCTCTATCTCTCTCTATCTCTCTCTATCTCTCTATCTCTCTCTCTCTCTCTCTCCCAATCTCTCTCTCTCCCGATCTCTCTCTCTCCCGATCTCTCTCTCTCCCGATCTCTCTCTCTCTCTCCCGATCTCTCTCTCTCTCCCGATCTCTCTCTCTCTCCCGATCTCTCTCTCTCTCTCTCTCTCTCGATCTCTCTCTCTCTCGATCTCTCTCTCTCTCCCGATCTCTCTCTCCCGAATTTTCTCTATCTCTATCTCTCTATCTTTATCTCTCTCTCTCTCTATCTCTCTCTCTCTCTCTTTCTCTATCTCTCTATCTCTCTCTATCTCTCTATCTCTCTCTCCCGATCTCTCTCTCTCCCGATCTCTCTCTATCTCTATCTATCTATCTCTATCTCTCTCTATCTCTCTCTATCTCCCTCTCTATCTCTCTCTATCTCTCTCTCTCCCGATCTCTCTCTCTCTCCCGATCTCTCTCTCTCCCGATCTCTCTCTCTCCCGATCTCTCTCTCTCTCCCGATCTCTCTCTCTCCCGACCTCTCTCTCTCTTCGATCTCTCTCTCTCTCTCTCTCCCGATCTCTCTCTCCCGATCTCTCTCCCTCCCGATCTCTCTCTATCTCTCTCTCCCGATCTCTTTCTCTCCCGATCTCTCTCCCGATCTCTCTCTCTCTCTCCCGATCTCTCTCTCTCCCGATCTCTTTCTCTCTCTCTCCCGATCTCTTTCTCTCTCTCTCCCGATCTCTTTCTCTCTCTCTCCCGATCTCTATCTCTCTCTATCTCTCTCTATATCTCTCTATCTCTCTCTATCTCTCTCTATCTCTCTCTATCTCTCTCTATCTCTCTCTATCTCTCTCTATCTCTCTCTATCTTTCTCTATCTCTCTCTATCTCTCACTATCTCTCTCTATCTCTCTCTATCTCTCTCTATCTCTCTCTATCTCTCTCTATCTCTCTCTATCTCTCTCTATCTCTCTCTATCTCTCTCTATCTCTCTCTATCTCTCTCTATCTCTCTCTATCTCTCTCTATCTCTCTCTATCTCTCTCTATCTCTCTCTATCTCTCTCTATCTCTCTCTATCTCTCTCTATCTCTCTCTATCTCTCTCTATCTCTCTCTATCTCTCTCTATCTCTCTCTATCTCTCTCTATCTCTCTCTATCTCTCTCTATCTCTCTCTATCTCTCTCTATCTCTCTCTATCTCTCTCTATCTCTCTCTATCTCTCTCTATCTCTCTCTATCTCTCTCTATCTCTCTCTATCTCTCTCTATCTCTCTCTATCTCTCTCTATCTCTCTCTATCTCTCTCTATCTCTCTCTATCTCTCTCTATCTCTCTCTATCTCTCTCTATCTCTCTCTATCTCTCTCTATCTCTCTCTATCTCTCTCTATCTCTCTCCATCTCTCTCTATCTTTCTCTATCTCTCTCTATCTCTCTCTATCTCTCTCTATCTCTCTATCTCTCTCTATCTCTCTCTATCTCTCTCTCTCTCCCGATCTCTCTCTCTCTCGATCTCTCTCTCTCCCGATCTCTCTCTCTCCCGATCTCTCTCTCTCCCGATCGCTCTCTATCTCTCTATCTATCTCTATCTCTCTCTATCTATCTCTCTATCTCTCTCTATCTCTCTATCTATCTCTCTATCTCTCTATCTATCTATCTCTATCTATCTATCTCTCTCTATCTCTCTCTATCTATCTCTCTCTATCTCTCTCTATCTATCTCTCTCTCTATCTATCTCTCTCTCTATCTATCTCTCTCTATCTATCTCTCTCTGTCTATCTATCTCTCTATCTATCTATCTCTCCATCTATCTCGCTCCCTCCCTCCCTCCCTGCTTCCCTGCCGCCCTCCCTCCCTCCCTCCCTCTTTCTCGCTCGCTCCCTCTCTCGCTCGCTCCCTCTCTCGCTCGCTCCCTCTCTCGCTCGCTCCCTCTCTCGCTCCCTCTCTGGCTCCCTCTCTCGCTCCCTCTCTCGCTCCCTCTCTGGCTCCCTCTCTCGCTCCCTCTCTCCCTCTTATGTTATCTTGATCACATGGCACCTGGAAACGGACAACTGTTCACGCTCACACTCATACCTAGGAGCAACTTAGCCAATCCGCCTGCCATGCAGGCTTTTGGAATATGGTAGGAAACCGTAGTATCTGGAGAAAACCCACGCAGGCCCCGGGAGAACATGCAAACTCCATACAGGTGGACCGTTCTGGATTTAAACCCATGACCTCAGAGCTGTGAAGTTGCAATAATTGAGATTACTGTAGTTCAAAGTTTATTTTCTGTCAAAACTTTCTCATCATACAAAAGCTGTACACATTTTCAAATGTACAATCAGAAAATCTAATGTTTTCATCAACTTTTTCATAATGTAGTTCTAAGAAAAGCATACTTAGGTGCATTTTTACTGTGGTCTGCTTGACTTTTATAAAAAAACAAAAATCTCTTCATGTACAAAACTTTCATATAATACAGTTCATGATGAACAATTAACATTCAGTGATTTTATTTACTTGTGTTTCAACATTAAACCAATACGTGGAAATATGAGGATATGTGCCCAAATCTTTTTTTTACACTTCTCATTGTCTGATAATCATAAATTATTATCGGATTCAATAAAATCTGAGAACATAGATATGTGGAGTCTTTAATTCAGTCAATATACTTGTTACAGTGTGTTTGCCTGAGTGTGTATACAGGGAGTTACTTAACTGCAGACCACCTGAAACCTCCGGGCCTCGGGGGAGTGATCATGACATAGTCATACTCCCTTGTCTAGCACTTTTTCATACACTATCTGCAGGCCCACAGTTTTGGGAATGTGGACATGGTAGTATTTGTCCCTGCAATTGGGGTCCCGAGGCAAGGAAGATGTCTTGGAGTGACTGCTGAAGGGGGAGACAGTTGGAACCTGTGAGGGGCCTACATTGGCTCTCACTTCAAAGGGGCTCCAACAGTGATCTGAATGACCTACAACCTTGCACTCACTGGTGCAAGCCCACAATGCTAAAGAAGAGAGAGAGAGATGGAGCAAGAGAAAGAGGAGTGTTAGAAGTTGATGTAACAGTGACTGCCAATAATAATAGGATTAAAGTGATTACTAATATTTTATCAGACCCCCACTAACCGCTTAGATTTTGTTAATATTGAGGAGTTTAGTTATCCTTAACATCTGTGGACTCTCACTCAGATTCTAAGCCTTAGAATCTGAGTGAGAGTCCACAGATGTTAAGGATAACTAAACTCCTCAATATTAACAACTAAGTAGGATTACATTGATGGAGGGGCTATAACAATGTGCGTTGGGCTGATGGGTGTTTGAGTAATGTTGATGTTTCTTTGAAATCATGCATATAACTGCCAGTTTTACATAGCTACACTTCAGGAAACAGATAGATACCTTGAAGGTTAAAGTGTACCTTTTTGGCCTCCTTACCATTTTGTCCACCCATAGAAGGAGCGGGTGCGGCATCTTTCTTCTGGCCTGTGTCTCCGCTCACATCGCTATCACTGTCATTGAAGTCACTGTCCCCTTTGCCACTATCTTTACCACTGAAGGCAGGGTCTCTACCTGAGATGGTGGTGTAAGAGTTACCCTTCCAGTTGGTGATCGGCCTCACAGCCTCCTTCCCGTTATCATATCCAGGCAATGTGGAATATCCCTGAGCATGAGATAGAATGATGAGTCAAATTTTGCATAAACTAACTGGGATCAAGAGTGACCTAGTGGAAGAGTACTCACTGATTGCCAATCAGTCTTTTGGCGGGTATAGAAATTTTCTATAACATTCTCTCTTTAAGGCATTTAAGAGACTACAATTAAGACTTCCTGATGCATTTCCAAAGATTAATTGATTTAAAAAAATATTAATGGTGCATATGTCCCACTCACCTCAAGTTCATTCCCTCTTAGTTTGCTGTTTGTCTCTGAGTTGTAAACACTGGGGACCTCGCTCCCGTCTTCCAAGACCAAACACATGTCACTATCTCCGACTTCAATCAGGCTACTCAACGAGTGTCCCCCAAAGCCTGGTGGCCCTGCAGCCGTGTGCATGGGGAGAAAGGGATTTCCTGCTATGTGGCTCTTGCCCCGCTCCAGCATATATTTCTCCTCATAAGAGTCACCGTCCTCTACATTCTTGTCTCCTTTGTGCCGGTTGCAGGTCGTGGCGATGACTATGATGGCGATTAGCAGGAGAGTGCAGCTCCCTGCCAAGACAACAATGACAATCACCGACAGGTCCCACTGTGCGGGTATGGTGCTGCTGCCACCTGCCTCGTACACGGTGCCATCACTTGGCGGGGAGCTAGCAATAATGAGAAAGTGAATTGTGGCGGTGGATGTGAGCACTGGCCTGCCACTGTCGCGCACTGTCACGGTGATACTCAGGGTGTTATCCACATCATGGCTGAGCACTTGATTAAGGGAAATATCTCCTGTGGCTTTATCGATGGAGAAAATCGAGGGCTCACCAGTGGTCAGCCCAAAACAAAGCTCTGAGTTTATGCCCTCATCTGCATCCAGGGCCTCTAGTCGCATGACAACATAGCCACTCTGCACATCCCGGGGCAGGAGAACTTCAGCCGAGCTGTTGTTGAGAACCGGGTGGGTGATGGCCGGTGCATTGTCATTTTGGTCTATAACCCCCAGGAAAACTTTTGCAATTCCTGTCAGAGGCGGGGAGCCACCATCGCACGCGATTATCTGGAGCTCCAATTCCTTCATCACCTCGTAATTGAAGCTACGTAATGCATAAAGTGACCCACTTGCAGGATCCAGTGAAACAAAAGTGGAAATAGGGGAGCCCATGAAATAGGTGTCTGCTAATTTATAGGTGACCTTTCCGTTTGGCCCCAAGTCAACATCTTGCGCAACCACTGTGGTGATGTATTCACCAGGTCCATTGTTTTCCATCACAGAAACATTATAGATAGACTTACTGAATATCGGGGCATTGTCATTTTCGTCCATGAGGCGGATGGTGTACTGGGTAATGGTTCTAAAAGGCGGAAAACCCAGGTCTTCAGCTACGACCGTGAGGTTATATTCAGGGATGTTTTCCCGGTCTAACGGGCTTGTGCTCACAATCATAAAGCTATCCTCATATGCTTGCTGCAGTCTGAAGTGACCGTGTCCATGGAGAGTGCAATGAACTTCTCCATTGACTCCAGAATCTCTGTCTGAGGTACTTACCAGAGCTACAAAACTCTCCTTGGCTGCAGACTCGGTGATATAGGCGATTCCAGTGGTGATGGATGTCATGGGCGTAATGGAGATCTCAGGCGCATTGTCATTCACGTCTTGGACTTGAACAACAATTTTGCAAATGGCCGGGTTGGGGTTTATACCAAGGTCACTTGCCTGGACGTCGAACTCATACGTGCTCTTACTTTCAAAGTCGATAGGGCTTTCCAGGGTGAGCCTCCCGGTTTTTCTATCCACTTTGAAGAGTTGGCAGATTTCCAAGGGTACCTGGTTCCCAAAGCTGTACACTACCTCACCATTTAGCCCTTCATCTGGGTCCTCTGCATTTAGATCTAACAGGAGGGAGCCTACTAGAGCATCTTCTGGCAAGTCCACCGCAAAGCTGTTTCGGTCAAAAATTGGGCTATTGTCATTATAATCTTTAACCCTGATGTTGACCTGTGTGGTTCCGAAGAGGGAGGGGTTCCCGCCGTCCTTGGCAATCAACTCCAGCAAATAAGAACCTTGAGTCTCCCGGTCCAGCTCTCTCATTAGAACCAGTTCTGCATATTTAACCCCGTCAGCCCTGCTCAGTACATCGATTGAAAAGTGGCTGTTAATTGTGATCTGGTAGCTTTGGATGTAGTTCATCCCCACATCCTCATCCACTGCAAAGTCGAGAGGAAGGCGTGTCCCCACAGCAGTGTTCTCTGATATGTCCATGCTCAATTCTTTGCAAGGGAACACCGGAGAATTGTCATTGATGTCCTGGACCTCCACTTCAACATGGATGAGCTTGAATTGTTCCTCTGAGAAACTTACAACGTCAAAAGAGATGAGGCATTGCAGGGTGTGCTTGCAGATGAGTTCTCTGTCTATCCTCTCCCCAATGCTCAGCTGCCCGTCGCTTTCCCGCAGATAAATGAAAGAAGAGTTGAACTGTTTCATCATCCTAAAATTGAACTGGGAGCCTCCTAAGGAATATGCTGAAGCAGAGATGATGTCCTTGGATAAGTTACCAATAATTGTTCCTGGGGCGTCTTCCTCAAAGGTCTGATATTTTACTGTCTTTGCCTTTGTGACAGCTGACAAGCTTGTTAAAGAGAGCAAGAACAACATCAATCTTTTTTCTCCCATTTCTGCACCCAACAGCAGCATTCTATCAGAGTCCAATTTTGAATTATGAAAGAAAAAAGTTCCTTAATCAGCTTCAAACTTAAAATTGGAGTAACAAATGTTCCATATACAAGTCAATCTGTGCATATAGGATGCACTCCTCCCTTTCTTACTTTGTTTCACTCTGCCCCACTGCAGATATGCTGCTCTCAAAGCAAAGAGAGCTGTAGTCTCAGCAAAAGGGTTTATATGGATAGGCATGCAAATGGGCCTCACTGTAGCCAATCGGGGCTACGGTGAGGAGGGGGAAAGCAGGGGGTGGAGGAAAAATTCTGAAATACCTCTTAACCCTATAACTAGATTCTTAGACCGTTGAAAATCTTGGTGTCCAATATGTGGGCTACATTCATGATGTGATCTAGTATGTGCCGTTGTTTCTGTGGCTTGTTTATCTTCCATAGGCTCTGAAATTAGTTCGGGGAGCAGAGAAGTGTAGTGTCAGCTGAGCTAGACGACAAAACATTTGACTAGGGAGGATGTTATCCATCCTTAGATTTATGTCTCTACATTGATTTATTCCATCCGTGTGCCTCAAACTAGGCAGTGACATGCTTCACAATGCAATGATATGAGGGATTGGGTTGCTTTAAAGAAACACTTAATCAAGAATGCATTTTTTGAAAATTGATGCTCATTCGGATGAATTGTGAAAGACAGAAATACAAAATAAATTGGTGCAATGGGTCTCTCAATCACAATTTTATTCATCTTTGTATTGCTATTAATACATTCCTTACATTTAATTCACAAGATATTATTCATAACCAAACCCTCATCCCTAGCAAGTTGGATTAGTGATTATTTTCCAATCAGATAAGACTTTGAGTAAGCAAAGAGAAAATAAAACGTTATTAAACGTTATTACAGCTGATTGCCAAGTGTATTAACAGTTCATCATATTGTAATTTCAGGTCAGCTCGCGAGATATGTTGTGCAGAAGAGGGGAATCATAAAATGAAAGCTGCTGTGAAATATGATTCAACTTGGCCTCACCTGCTAGAATGCATAGCTAGAGCAGGTGAAACATGCACACATGCATGCATATGGCTGCAGATGTGTGACAGATGGGATTTGGCTGTAAATGAAATACTGAGATTATATGAAAGGCATATGAGGCCCTCATTAGTAGTCATGGTATAATGGCATTGCAGGCTCCCTTTTGATGTTGTTCATGTCCTGATCGTGGCCCCTGAGCCAGTCTGTGCGGACCCCTAACCCCCACTCCTCCACACAGAGCTTAACCTAACTGCTGCATAATGAGGCAAACCCACATGGATCCTTTGTCCCCCATTCTTCCATCCCCACAGCCTCTGCAACTACTCTTTTTGTTATTGTGAGATGGGAGATGAATTGCTCTGAAAGTGGGGTTCCCACCTATTAAAATATATTTGGAGAGCGACCGGGACCCCGTCATGGTATTTAAAGACATTTTCTTATTCTCTTTGTCCATTATCTTCCTGGTCTGTTAGTCTTCCTCCTCCCATTCCTCATGCATACAGAAACAACACTTGCCTTGCAGTGGAAGCTATTTTCACTTGGCATGTTCTATAAAGAACCCATCTGGCACAGAAAGTCAGATAGGAGACACCTGAATGAACATAAACAAGCATCTGTCACAGTGTTCAACCTCGAACACTTTTCCAATGCATGTGTTTTTTTCCATAGACTGTTATGTTGCCATTTATCCATACTGCGCATCCTTGTAAGGGTTGCCAGAGTCAATCCCAGCTGACTTCGGGCGAAAGGCAGACTATACACCCTAGACACCTCCCCAGTCAACCATGGGGCACAAAGAGAGACAAATGTCCCCCCACTTTCACAAATATACTACCACCAGCGGGAATCGAGCCTACGCCTGCCCGCTCTGTCACGAGGCGAGTGAACCACGAAACCATCAAGCAGCATTGCAATTTATTTTTTTTATGTACAAGGTGACACAAAAAGATGCGTACCCATCAGTTTCGAAAATGTTTCCATTGGTACGCATCTTTTTGGGTCAGCCTATATTTCTTTTTTGAGAAGCCTATTGAAAAGAAAATATGTACAATTTTGAAATGTGTTAACATTACAGGTGTCGCAGACATGAATATATGAACGACTCCACTACAGAAGTATTTTTTACAGAAACTAAGAGTATCTGACCAGTGTCTCTCCATCTCATTTTCTTTCCCTTATTAGGGTCGCAGGAGGTGCTGGAGTCTATCCCAGCTGATTCCAGGCCAGAGGTAGAGGACAACCTGGTGGCCAACCGATCGCAGGGCACAAGGAGACGGACAACCATGCACATTCACACTCAGACCTAGGGTCAATTTTGAGTGTCCAATCGGCCTACCATGCTTGTTTTTGGAATATCGGAGGAAGCCAGACTACCCAGGGGAAACCCCACACTGGTGGACCTGACTTGCATTTGAACCCAGGACGCCAGAGCTGTGAGGCTGACGCGCTAACGACTCGCCCCACTGGCCCGCCTGTTCCAGTGTTGTAAATTCAAATTTTCTAAACCGCAATAACTTACCATATTTTTCCTCTTCACTTTTGTTTGTGACTAAATAGTGATTAAATTCAGAGCAAATTCAAAACATGTTTTTTTGTACACATCATATTTTTATACAAAAGTATTCTTACATTAGAATACGTATTAATGGTCCCTAATGTGGTGTTGTAATTTTGGTAAAAACTCATATTGTTAAGTATGATAATATGAAACTAAGTTTAATAGTAATGCTAAGCATATTCTTAATTGTAAGCAAATACATAATATTGTGGAACTAATAACAATCTAATGAAAATGAGCAAAGTTTAATAGTAAAGCAAAGCATATTTTTCATTGCAAGCTAATATATAATAATAATATGAATATCAAGTTTTATTTTTTTACTGAAGAACATGTCTTTGTCTGGCTCTTGTATCCATTTTTTTTAGCACCTCTGTTGGCTGTGTGGGAAGTGCATTTGGAGTACTCTGTATCTAAGAACGTGTGTCACAGGAAATGGCTGCAGGACTATTCCATTTTGCTTACCATCTAGTGAGGCTGACATTCCTCCCGAGTTCTTCTTTTAGAGAGTGGTATTTCTTTTTATGCTTAGTTGGCAGTTTGCTTTTTTGTTTACTTGGTGACTGAGCCGTGCCTTTTTTTGTTGGAAATAAAGTTGTTTGCTTTTTTTCCCCAGAGTTTGTGTTTGGGTCTATTCTCAATGGCTTGCCGTTTCATAATAGAACTGAGATTACATTATGACACCCAAGTTGCCAAGATGGCGGTGTGTGAGCAAAAAGTTAAATATGGTATAAAACTATAAAGTATCGTCAATTTGAATATTTACAATAGTGTAATTAGTTAATCAAACGTTTGCAATCATTTGGTTAGCAATCTGAGTAGAATACTACCGTCAAATGACTTGTTAACTGTTTATGTTTATGACAATGACATTATTCTGATGCACAACAAACAAAATCCGTGTCTCCCAATTTTTATCTGCATCGCCAACAGGATGCACTCGTAACTACCAACTAGCCAGTGTTAAGGGTCATCGTTCCCAGAGTATAATGCCACATTACTATTTAAAAACAACACAATTCAACTCACCTTTTAAAATAGTAGCTCCGAATTAGCTCTTCCAACTTTAGTCATGTTGATTTTTGGGACTGAACCAAATTCAAGGTTCCATTGTTTTTGCCTAAAATATCTGCTGTAAAACATTCCAAAATCTTGCAAAAAATGCAGGATACACTTTCAGGTGTCCATTTATGATACTCATTAAATTTTCAAGTGTGTGTCTTTTTCTGTTTATCTCTCATCACGCTTTGTATTTCACATGCTTCCTTGCACATCTTTTTGTATGGTGGCACACATGGAAGCCAACACATTCCAACTCTCAAATTCAGAAGTGAGCCAAGGAGAAAACAGATGCAAATTAGCACCATCTTGCATTGGGGATTAGACAGTGTGCATGTGCAGTAAGCACAACCAAAGTAGGGGGGAATGGGAAGCAAAGCTGTCATTTAAACGGCACGTAGTTTGTAAAGAACCCCAATCAAGTAAGTGTCATGTCACTCTGCCACCTCTGCACGTAAGTTGCACAAAAGCAGAATTAAAAAGCATCTTCAAATCCCTTCCCTTCTTCATTGGATGGATTAGAAATTTACTTAATATAAATAAATACATCTTTAGAGAATCCCCCTCTCCTCATCTCTTTTTCTTAATGATTGTTTATTTATTTGCTCGAAAGATTGCAGGCTATTCTGGTACTGTGTGGCTGCTCGACTAACCCCTGCTTCTTGGGGGGCTTAACTCTTTGAGATGTAAACAGACGATTTGGATTCTTTTGTCCACCCTGTACACAACACGAGGCGGTGAGAGAGGCTGCAGTTATGATGAGAAGATGGGATGCAATAATCAATCACAACTACCCATGCGCCTTCCACTCTTGGCTAACTTTTGCTTGCATGATGTGCCGTCTCAAGCAGCTCACTCCTAATTGGTTGTCAGTGCTAATTAACCAATTAACATCTTTATACCAGAGAGCTGTCTTCCAGGGTTTGTGTGTGAGTGGAAGGGGTACAATAGACTTCCTCAAGTAGAGATGGAAATGATTAGTAGTGAATGAAGCAGTAAGTGTCGTTGACACTTAAACTTTTAAATATAATGAAAACCTGATAAAGCATTTGGTAACTCAATCATTACTTTGTGTGTGGTTTCTAAAAATTGTGATTGAATCATTATGTTATGACATGAGCAGTTTTAGAGATTGGCTTTGTTGTGTTTTCCCCTGTGTGACCTGTCCCTGTGATTGACCATTGAGTTTACCTGGGGTTTCACGTATATACAGTGGTACGTCGACCTACGAGCAGCTCTACCTACGAGATGCTCGAGAAAACGGTGAAAATTTCGATCGAAGAATTCGCCCTAGATACGAAAAAAGCGTTGAGATGCGGGCAAACCCTGGATCAGCAGAGTTTTGCAAAGAAAAGGCGACCGTTGACAATCAACATTAAGCGCGAAATAATTAACAAATATGGGTGATGTACGTGTCACCGAGCTTGCTCGGCAATAGGAGAGGAATACGTCAACCCTATCCATCATCCCTAAACTACTCATTATTTGTTACTTTGTCAATATATGGCGAATTAGAACAAATTAAAATGTTTTTACAACTTGTAAATATGTTTTTTTCGTTACCCCAAAAATGGTTTAGTAGTGTAAATGTGAATTGTTTGGTGTGTGAATTGTGACTAACTCGTGACCAGTAGAAGGCCCAGGCTCCTGCTCATATGAAACTCCAACATTGACGTAAGTGCTATGAAAACAAACAGCGAGTTTAATCTAAAGTCTGCTAACTGTACACACCCTAAATCAGACATGGGCAAACTAAGGCCCGCGGGCCACATACGGCCCGTTAGGCTTTTTAATCCGGCCCGCCGACGTTGTCCAAATAATGTTGTTTTTTTGTTGTTTTTTTCCCAGGATGGCACATCATGTGGAAGCCAGTGGGAGTAGCTCGGTCCACTCTTATTTGTTTAGCGTGTTTTACAGCCCCTCTATCTTTTTTAAAATTAATACCTTCGTTTTTATTTTACTTTGTACTTTCTACTTTTTACTTTAATGATGAGTGATGAGTATGGTAATACTTTAGTCGTTTTTTTCAGTTTATGTTTCATATGTACTGTTAATGGATGCAGTTTTTTATATGCATTGTATCTTGTGCTGACCCATCTGTCAAATCTTTAAAGTCAATGTGGCCCCCGGGCTGAAAAGTTTGCCCACCCCTGCCCTAAATTTTGATGGCAACTCACACACAATGTATCACTTCGAAGCCTCTGGTGAAATGAGCAGCAATATGGATGGCACCAAAATGCTAACATATTGATAATGTCCTGTTTACTTAAACATTTATTCTCCCTTTCATCCTTAGTTAACTAATGCTCCTATCCTTCACCTTCAAGCCCATCTGTCGCTGATTGCTGCAACACTATGAATACATTCCTCCCAATAAACAAAAAGGCTAACACATCATGAATACAGCCTTTTACACCCAGACCCAAATTGTAAGGGAACTTTAGAGCCAGTGCAATAAGAAGTGCAAAGAAATCTTTTAACGGACACTCCCACATCCCCTTCCACTTCATTGCCCATATTGTGTGCAAAAGCAGGCAATCTGTGCGGCCATCTCTGCCGGCCCCGCCAGCTTTCTGATTATTTTCTAATGGTGATTTAAGGGCTTGCATTGTGCATTTTAATGAAAACTAGCCGCAGCACCCCAATTCCCTTTTAGTGCTTTTGACCCTATTGTCCTTTTGTCTGGAGATGTTTCTCTTCTCCGCTAATAAAGTAAGGTCAGGAGGAGAATTTAAAGATTCATACATTAGGATTAGTTTTAGAGCAACATGGTTTAAATTAAGCGTGAGCCCTTCTCACATCTGCATGTTTATTCAACGATAACACAAAGGAAACTTATTTGAAATCAAATCTGCTTTTGTGGGTGAATTTGGGGGCTAGGTTGATAGGTGGTTGTGCATTTGGTGGGAGCAGGGAGCCAGATTGTGTTCAGCCTCTGCGTGTCAAGATTGGATCGTTGATATTAAGTGAGCATTAAGTGAAAAGTGGCAAATGTTTGGACAAGACTCATGTGAAGTCAAAAAAAGACAAAAAGAAACACTGAAAATCAATATCAGATACTACATTTTTAACACAGTTTTTGGAATAAATTGTGTTCTGGCTGATATAAGTATTACATTTTATCCATATGAATGCATGTGGGTCTATTCATTAGGTTCTTTTGTCAGATTAATTATTCATTATAACCTATCTGCATTACATACACTGTTCTGGGTTTATTTCACCCCTTATATCCACAGCTGGAAGTCAACTTTTCATTTCTGAATAAATTATATTTTCCCTCTTAATGAGCTATTTGAGACTTATGTATACTGGTGGTGAACAGGCTGTTTTTGTCCTACTCAAAATGTGTTTCCTAAAAATGTGTAAATTACTTTGCTTGCTTTAAAAATATTTACTTTTTTTTTTTTTAAAAAAAACACTGGTTTCTTGATAAATAATGCAAAAGTATAAAATTCAGGGCGGCCCGGGGGCTGAGTGGTTAGCTGGGTTCAAATCCAGTTCACCTGCGTAGATTTTGTATGTTCTCCCTGGGCCTGTGTGGGTTTTCTGCAGGTACTACGGTTCCCTCCCACATTCTAAAGACTTGTATGGTAGTCTGATTGGACACTGTAAATTGCCCCTTAGGTATGAGTGTGATCATGAATGGTTGTTTGTCTCCTTGTGGCCTGCAATTGGCTAGCCACCAATTCAGGGTGTCCCCTGCGTCTGGCCGGAAGTCAGCTGGGATAAACTCCAGCACCCCTGTGACCCTAGTGAGGATAAAGTGGTTCAGAAATGAGAATGTAAAATCCCTCAAGTAAGGATCTCTTACAGGAAGTAAAGCTCAATGTCACCACATGTGACCTGGGAATCTGTAGTTTTAAGCTTTTTTATTTGTATGAGGTATACTTTGTGGAAAATTTACAGTTCAATTTTATACGTTAAGAGCATGCTAATATAAACATTGTTTGCACATTAAATGATATTCAAATACTGAAGTACAACAAAGGCACTATTTTCAGCAATGTTGAGGGTTAAGACCCTGTTTAACTTGTAAAGCATAAATTCAACGATGACGGGTCAGGCAGACGCCCCAAAACAAATAAATAATGGGCTGAAAACTAACTTTCTATTGCCTGCCATCCATGTTAAAGGAACTATAACTATCATTTTCATATTTTATACATTGTATAAATGTTGATGACGTTGCTTACAACTTTTCAGCACACACTCAGGAGCCGCTTTTGTCTATCACCCACTCTCGACTTTTAATTTCATTTTTGCAGGACTAGTAACACTGCATCTAAAACATTGTTGTTTTCAAGTTTTACTTCAATGAAAGTAAAATATGATACCTGATTTTGAACTAAGCTACCATATTTACTCAAGTACTATAACACGCAAATTTTTGTCCCAAAAAACTGAAGTAAAGTTTGAGTGCACGTTAAACATGAGGTCTTCACTTTTCTGACCAAATCCTGATTAATAAAACCCCACCAGTGTCCCCTACGCAGCCATTATAATGAGACGTGAATCCTGTCTGTTTCCGCCAGATGGGGTGTGAGAGCCCATTCTACAAAAAAAAAACATTCTGCCAAAAGCCAGCTCTCTCCAAATAGCTTTCGCCAAGTTTACAGGGGAGGGTAAAATAACAAAAGTTGCTCCAAAGAAATGTCAGCGAGGCAGCCGCGGAGTTCGCCCAGGGAGCACTATATGGGCTTCACGGCTCGCCCCGCCGACATTGGCCGTGCTCACTCTTAGAAAAAATAACTCAAACAGAATGGAATCAATTGTTTGGTGTATCTGATGATGATGATTCATACTTTGAAAAAATATATATTATGATGATGATTTAGACTTTAAAGATTTGAAATTGAAATTTTCATCTGAGAATAGTATTCATGCTGGTAGTTTGTTTTACAAGGTTTCCGTACCATATATTGTGAATGCTGCGGTATCTCGAGATACGAGCTTAATGCGTTCCAGGACTGAGCTCCTATGTCAATTTACCCGTGACTCAAATCAACTTTTCCTATTAAAATGAACTAAAAACAAATGAATTTGTTCCAACCCTCTGCAAAAGGATATTGGATTGGAAAAATATTTTTGTTTATTAATTCGCCATCTATCAACAATGTAATAAATAATTAGTTGTTTAATAGTACTAAAATATGTTTGTACTAAAATTAGACGGATTTCGCGGAGGGTAGAGAGAAAGGGACAGAGGGGGGGACTGTTGACTGGCAATGCGCTTGTGACAACAAATTAAAATTAACTTGGATAACGATGCAGACACGTCAAAAATAAGTTTACTCCAACATTACACTAAACTTAATTCTGATTTCTTTTTACAGTTTTATACATTTTTTTCTCCCAGGCGGGCTCTATTTGCCCCGCCTCCACCCTGATTTTCAAATGCAACCTACCGGGCTTGTTTGCTTTTGTCTTCCCGTCAAAAAAATCCAAAAATGATGCACACAAATGTCCTCACAATAGGATAACGCGCGACCACTTGCTAACATGCCCGGGAAGTAGTACATACTCCTCTTATTAGCAAACAAGCTACGAAATTCTCACTGACTAACGTCAAAAAACACTGAAAAACTGCACTACGCCCAGTGCTTGTAAAGACATTACACGAGGGAGTTGCGACCAGAAAGACACTGCCCCTCATGTTCTTATGAGCAGCCTCTCGTGTTTGCTGTATGCTCGTATTTCAAAATTTGTATCGTATCTCAGGATAAATATTGCTCGAAATTTTACTCGTATCCCAAATTGCTCGTATGTCGGGGCACTCGTATGTCGAGGGATTACTGTAAATGTTTTGTCATGGTAACATGTGTTCAGGATTTGCCAGTTATAAGTACCGGTTCAGACCTGGTTCAGGCGGGTCCCCGGGACCCACTCTGGAGCCAGGCCCGGCAGAGGCACGCGATGGCAATCGCCTGGTCACCGGGCCTACTGTGGGATAAACTGGCCAACTGGCTTAATAATTTTTTGTTTATGTCACGCCTTGTGGCCAAACTCGCTTTACAATAGTTTGTTAAGATGGTGGAATGTAAGATAGGCTAACTAGCTGGCCTTGCAATTGTTTGTTCGCATCGCGAAATGTAAGATAGGCTGGCTAACTGGGTTTGCATTTGTTCCATTGTATTGTGGAATGTGGCCAACTCGCTTTGGAACTGTTTGTTTGAATCGCACAATATAAGATAGGCTGCGTCAGTTTGTGTGAGCTATAAAAATAACGTCTTTGCATACAACTTAGCCCTGCCAATGTCTAACCATATTAGCCCAAAGTCTTGTTAACATAAACTGTCCTACATCCCTGTCTTAGAAATATTACCGTCTTCCTATAAAAAGACTGACCCACTGTTCATTCGGAGAGAGAGTAGCAAAGACGACAGACTGTGAGCGTGTTCACAGCTGTTTGAGCTCTCTCCCCATCCTGGAGTCTGGTAATAAACCTATTCCCTATTAAATTGATCTCACTCTTTCTTAACCTGCTCCTGAAGTTGTATTTCAGATCTGGGGGGGGGGGGGGGTAGCGTATTTGGACGAGACCATAACTGTTGTTTGTGCGTATGCACCAAACAGCAGTTCAGAGTACCCATCCTTTTTAGAGACCTTGGAGGGGGTGCTCAAGAGTTCTCCTTCAGGTGACTCCCTCGTTCTGCTGGGGGACTTCAATGCTCACGTGGGCAATGACAGTGAGACCTGGAAGGCAGTGATTAGGAAGAACGACCCCCCTGATTGGACCCAGAGTGGTATTCTCTTGTTAGATTTCTGTGCTCTTCGGGGATTGACAATAATGAACACCTTGTTCAAGTATAAGGGTGTCCATATGTACACTTGAATGCACCAGGATACTGCACCAGGATACCCTAAACGCAGTTTGATGATCAACTTTGTGGTCGTGTCATTGAACCAGCGGCCGCATGTCTTGGACACTTGGGTAAAGAGAGGGGCGGAGCTGTCACCTTCGGGTGGCGAGTTGGCTTCAATGGTGGGGAGAGATGCCTGTGCGCCCCAGGAGACCCAAACGTTTTGTGAGGGACTGCTGGGAACACCTGGCAGAGTCCCCTGTCAGAAGCAGTTTCAATTCTCACCTTCTAAAGAGTTTCTCCCATGTCTAGGAAGAGACGGAGGACATTGAGTTCAAGTGGACCATGTTCCGTGCTCCTATTGCTGAGGCGGCAGACAGGAGTTGCGGCCGCCAGGTGGTCAGTGCCTGTCGTGGCGGCAATCCCAGAATGCACTGGTGGATACCAGTGGTGAGGGATGCCGTTAGGCTGAAAAGGAGTCCTAACTGGCACTTTTGGCCCAATGGGACTCCGGAGACAGCTGACGGGTACCGGGTGGCCAAGAGGCATGTGGCTCTTGTCGTCTCTGAGGTATAACCCCGGGCATGGGAGGAGTTCGCTGAGGCCATGGAGAACGACTTCTGTGTAGATTCAATCAAATTTGGTCCACAAACTGACGTATCGGAAGGGGGAAGCAGTGCACCATCAACACAGTGTATGGTGGGGATGGGCGCTTGTGACCTTGACTCAGGATGTTGTGAATCAGTGGGCTGAATACTTTAAAGACCTCTTCAATTCCACCGACACACTTTCCCATGAGGAAACAGAAGCGGGGGTTTCTAGGGCGGACTTTCTTATCTCAGTGAGGTGGTTAAAAAGCTCCTCGGTGGCAAGGCCCCGCGGGTGGATGACATCCGCTTGGAGTTTCTAAATGCCCTGGATGTTGTGGGGCTGTCTTGGTTGACACACCTCTGCAACATCGTGTGGACATCGGGGACAGTGCCTCTGGATTGGCAGACAGGGGTGGTGGTTCCCCTTTATAAAAAGGGTCACCGGAGGGTGTATTCCTTTTATCGGAGAATCACACTCTTCAGCCCCGGGAAGGTCTTTTCTGGGGAACTGGAGAGGAAGGTCCGCCAGGAGGTCAAATCTCAGATTCAGGAGGAGCAGTGTGCTTTTCATCCTGGCTATGGAACAGTAGATCAACAGTATACCCTCAGCAGGGTGCTCGGGAGGGCATGGGAGTTTCCCCAACCAATCTTCATGTTCTTGGTGGCGTCCAACAGTGTCCCGCGAGCTGTCTTGTGGGGGTTACTCCGGGAGTTTGGGGTTCTGGAGCCCCTTTATGACCAGTGTCAGAGTCTTTTCCGTGCAGTAAGTCGGATCCTTTTCCAGTGGGGGTTGGTGTAAGACAAAGTATCTTTGCAATTGCTTGCTCCTGAAGTTGTATTTTCAGACCTATCAGTTGGACTCCACCAGGGCTGCCCTATGTCACTGATTCTGTTCATCACATTTATAAACAGAATAGCTAGGTGCAAGGGGTCCGGTTTGTAGGCATCACTATTGCATCCCTGCTTTTTGCAGAAGACCTCATCAGGCTGTGATCTCCAATTCTCGCTGGGACGATTTGGAATCGAGTGTGAAGCGGCCTGGATGAGAATCATTACCTCCAAATTTGAGACCATGGTCCTGTGTCGAAAAAAATGGTATGCTTGTAAGATAACATTAAGATAAAATGACAACGGCGCTTAGCAAATGCTTGTTCATATTGTATCTGTTTTTTAAGTATAGAAACATCGTTGTCATAAGAAACTTGACCTGAGCTTGGTCGTTGTCATGGAGACTTGACACTGATTAACCGGACTTCGCCCAAAGTTTGGTTGTTGCCATGGAGACTTGCCACTGATTAATCAGACTTTGCCCAAAGTTTGGTCGTTTTCATGGGGACCTGTCACTGATTAATCAGACTTTGGGCAACGTTTGGTCGTTGTCATAGAAACCATACTATGCCCCGTTTTCCCATACAAATACTGACCCACTGTTCATTCAGAGAGAGTTGCAAGGACAACAGACTGTGAGCATGTTCGCAGCTGTTTGAGCTCTCTCCCCATCCTGCAGTCCGGTAATAAACCTATTTCCTATTAAATCGATCTCACTCATTCTTAACCTGCTCTTGAAGTTGTATTTTCAGATCTATCAATGCTCAGGGATCAGGTCCTTCGCCAGATGAAGGAGTTTAAGTATCTTGGGGTCTTTCTTGTTCATGAGTGAGGGAAGAATGGAGCCGGAGATCGACAGGCAGATAAGTGCGGTGTCTGCAGTTATGCACGGCCACGGGGCCGACCTCGGTCACGCTGGGGAGACTATGGAACTCCATGGGATACTGCGAGTGGGCGAGTGGGCGGGTGGGCGAGTTGGCGGGTGGGCGAGTGGGCGAGTGGGCGAGTGGGCGAGTGGGCGAGTGGACAGGTGGACGAGTGTACAAATGTACAAATGTATAAATATATAAATATATAAAATGGATAAAGGTGTGACGGCTTGTTCCACAGACACTAATGGTGAAATAAGGCCAGGAAGAAGTTAAAAATACTATTTGGGAAAAATAGTGGGGTTATACGGGGATATATTTAAGACCGAGGCGGCGGGAAAGTGCTGTTTGTTAAGGAAAAATAGCAGGGCCTCCTCGGCTGACGGGGAAAATATTTACCGAGGTAGGTGTAGAGGAAGTTTAACAAAAATAGAGGGAGAAGAGATGTGGTAATGTTCGACAAAAATCAGAGATACTTTGTAGAAAATGGGGGTATATATATTACATGATTACCCAGACTAGAAGGTCTCTGAAAACAAGGAATGTCGGCTTAGAATGATTTGGAATGTGGATTTTGGATATGAGAATGTTGAGCTATAAATAAATGGAGACACGGGTATTTGATTTGGTTAATCCAGGTGTCATGTTTATGTGATTACAATTCAATTGGTTTTTTGTGATGCTGGGGCTTGTATTACAACAATTAGAATGCTTATTTCCAGGTGCTGTAGGTGCTTTGTTAATATAACCTATATGTACTGTCAATTTACTCCAATGTAATGGCTTATTACAGCTTGGCCTGGTTTTGATCCCATCCGCTAGCGGGAAGATGGTGTTTAAAAGACGAAAGAATATATACAAAATGGTCATTTAAATGTTTAGCAGGGAATTTCACCTGTGTTTTTTATTATGCTCTAGACTTGCCAAATAATGTGTCGACTTCGGGAGAAGCGCTCTGGTGCAGCGGCTGCTGATTAGATGGGAGTGAAACATGTGGGCTGCGGGGCAGACAATTTGAGTGTTGGCCTTTCGGGTGCGTGCGGACCATGTAAACGACTAAAATTTCGTGGATCCCTTCCGTGAAGACATTGCAATAATAATAATTGGCCTTGCGGGTGCTGAAGCAAACTTGAGGGCAGAAAATGGGTTTTTGCTATGTTGTTGTGCTCGCAGCATATTCTGATTGTGGGGTCATGGAAAAATATTGTGATGTAGTTGGATATCAAAAGAGGGGTTAATTTGATTGTTTAACGGTTGACTTCTCTAAAAAGCGTTGTATTTGGGCACAGGAAAAAGAGGCGACGTTTCAAGTGGTGACTCGCTGGTTTGTAAACAGAAGATAAGTATGCTGCTTTCGCAGCAAGAGTGGAGGTCATAGTTTGCGGCTTATGGCGTTTTCTGTTTAAACTTTTCAGAATAATAGCAATACGTGGTCTGCAAGGAATGGTTTCGCATTCATTTTTCGTGTTTTAAACAGAAATGTATATTAAAGTGATAGAAAATCAGTTTAGTAAAAGGATGATTTGGTAAAAAGCTTTGGATTTGGGAATCGAGCAAAATAGTCATTTTTGAGCAATTGTGGATTTTAAAGGGCTCTTAGTTAAAGGAAACTACCTTTTGGGGGATAAAATAATATTAATACTATCTTTGAATAGTTTGATTGTTCAAAATACTTTAATCCAGGAGGTTGGCTGGTTAAAGAAAAGATGAGGATGGAAAAATTTACAATATTATGGTATATTGGTGACAATTTGAGGGTCTTTTATTAAACATTGAAAACTGTAATTAGGAAATGCCTAGCAAGTTGATTTCTCTAATTTAATTGTTGTAGATTTTTATTTTGGTAACAGGGATCTATGGGAAATGACTCTTGTCTTAAGTAAACATCATGTGATTTGCAAAGTATATCTTAGGTATTGAGAGTTATTTGGGTGTTTACGACATCAGACGGGAAATTAACAATGCAATAGTGGCATTAGAAAATTCATGGCATTCATCCAAATAATAAGGTGAATTGTAAATACAATAATTGGTTCAGGACGCGCATTTTTCCCCTAAGACTGGAGTAACATAGAATGTTCACATAGAAAGGGCACTTGAAAGAACATTGTCTGTTGTCCTGGCGGGAGGAAATATGCTTTGGCACAGGTCATATTGATGACTTTAAGGATATTACGGATTGGATAAGCATTGATGAATTGATACAACCAAATGACGTTGCTTTCTATTGCTTTAAGGCAGTGCTTCTCAATTATTTTCTGTTAGGCCCCCCCTAGCAAGAAGAAAACTATTCGCGCCCCCCCCACTTCCCACCGTGACTATAAATAAAATCATTTTATAAAAGTGTTATAGGTACAACATGTGAAATGTTGCACTCTCACAAACATGACAGAAGTAACAATGAGAGCGCCACTGCTAGCTACTGTTGTGGATGCGCAATTACACTTTATACTAGTACGGCCAAATAAAATCCTGTTCCCCAGGGTTACACGCGCCCCCCCAGGGGGGCGCGCCCCACTATTTGAGAAGCACTGCATTAAGGGCATGCAAATTAAGAGAACTTTAGCTTGAAATTCATAGCATTGCAATGATGGGGTTAATACGCCTGAATGTTACAGTGATAACGATTGGCAACAACAAGCTTAGAGAAGGGGGGAAAGGAGCCATTCTCCAAATTCCAAAATCTGGCTCAGAAACAGGTTATGTTAACCGCTTTGGGTTTTGACAGGATATGTTGGTGCATGAATTCTGGGATATTTTGGGAATTGGGGACCCCATATCTAAAACAAATTCGAGACAAATGTGTAAATAGGCTCTATTTGGCGCTGGATGCCCAAATTCTAGTGGGGCCTTTCATGTTTTGAAACAGGTGACGCTTTAGGTAGATGGGTTGTCTATGAATAAATGGGATGGGCAAAATTCGACGGCGATCGAGGTTGCCAAACCTAATGTGGGGAGTGAGCAGTCCTGTGTTATTTTGGTTCATAGAATTTGGACTCAAGGCGACGTGGTAAAGGCAGTAGACGGCGTCATGTCGCATAAAACTGGCGTGGAGGAATTTGTCTTACAAATGGGGGACATTATCTTATCACCTGGATGAAGTTGAAACAAATTTGAATGGCCGTGTTAAAAGGTGATTGGCATGCTATTAGAGGGAATTGGGATTTTCCCAAAAACTTATATGGGGCCATTAGGTCATGACGGCTGTGAATTGAATTTGAGTATGAATTAAAGAAAAGAAAAACCTTAGAGGTGAAACTATTGCCACTTCAATTCTGGGAACAAACAGCTAAACTGGTAGCATTAAAAAGGGTATAACTTTATTTGAAACATGAAGGTAATTTTTTTTTACAAACGGTTCAAATGCTAGAGTGGGGGTGTGTCTTTTAAAGGACTGATGATTAGCGTGAATGATGGGTTGTCTTTTTTTTTTTTTGATTGGCAGGCCACCGAAACATAATCCATCAATAAAATATCAAGGTGGAAACTAATTTGGGTATTTGGAATTGATTTCTGAAATTGCCAATAGGCCTTGGGGATGGCGTGAGAGATTGGTAAAAAACAAAACAAATTGGGACCTTAGCTTGCTTAGCTTGGGTCGAGGGAAGTCCTATGTCTCGACAAGGGGGGTGGTGGCCTTGCTACAACGGCACTACAAAGCTTATGGTTTAAATGTATATGCATAGCATGTTTGATTTATGCTCGGCATAACCTCAATGGGGCTGTACGGCCAAAACGCGGGCAGTTCTCAATAGCTACATATCAATTTCAAAAGATACAAATGGATTTTATTGAATTAAGTAAGATACCATTCCACATATGGAATTCCAGAAACTATCTATAGTGAGAATGGCACCCATTTGGTTAATAAAATAATTGAGGAAATTGGCAATAGGTTTCATATTTCGTTGCGAAATATTGTGCCTACCATCCACAATTGGGGGACCTTATATGAAGTCCTGTTTGGTAGACCTTACAAATTGCTATTATTCACTACACAATGAGAATTGGATGACGAGAAAATCTGGAAGACTACGTGAGGAAATCTTACACACCTTATTTAAGCTATCAGAGGGAGATTTTGCTTCTCAAACAGGAAACGAACGAAGTGACGGTGATTCCTGAAGACTGGGTGCTGATACACAGCATAAAGAAGAAACATTGGAGCAACGCAAAGTGAGTGAGAGTGAGTGAGAGTGAGTGAGAGTGAGTGAGAGTGAGTGAGAGTGAGTGAGAGTGAGTGAGAGTGAGTGAGAGTGAGTGAGAGTGAGTGAGAGTGAGTGAGAGTGAGTGAGAGTGAGTGAGAGTGAGTGAGAGTGAGTGAGAGTGAGTGAGAGTGAGTGAGAGTGAGTGAGAGTGAGTGAGAGTGAGTGAGAGTGAGAGTGAGTGAGAGTGAGTGAGAGTGAGTGAGTGAGAGTGAGTGAGAGTGAGTGAGTGAGAGTGAGTGAGTGAGAGTGAGTGAGAGTGAGTGAGTGAGTGAGAGTGAGTGAGTGAGAGTGAGTGAGAGTGAGTGAGTGAGAGTGAGTGAGAGTGAGTGAGAGTGAGTGAGAGTGAGTGAGAGTGAGTGAGAGTGAGTGAGAGTGAGAGTGAGTGAGAGTGAGTGAGAGTGAGTGAGAGTGAGTGAGAGTGAGTGAGAGTGAGTGAGTGAGAGTGAGAGTGAGTGAGAGTGAGTGAGAGTGAGTGAGAGTGAGTGAGAGTGAGTGAGAGTGAGTGAGAGTGAGTGAGTGAGTGAGAGGAGAGTGAGTGAGTGAGTGAGAGTGAGAGTGAGTGAGTGTGAGTGAGAGTGAGTGAGAGTGAGTGAGAGTGAGTGAGAGTGAGTGAGAGCAAGTGAGTGAGAGTGAGTGAGAGTGAGTGAGAGTGAGTGAGAGTGAGTGAGTGAGTGTGAGTGAGTGAGTGAGAGTGACTGAGAGTGACTGAGTGAGAGTGAGTGAGAGTGAGTGAGAGTGAGTGAGAGTGAGTGGGAGTGAGTGGGAGTGAGTGAGAGTGAATGAGAGTGAGTGAGAGTGGGTGAGAGTGAGTGAGAGTGGGTGAGAGTGAGTGAGAGAGAGTGAGAGAGAGTGAGAGAGTGTGTGAGTGAGAGCAAGTGAGAGTGAGTGAGAGTGAGTGAGAGAGTGTGTGAGTGAGAGCAAGTGAGAGTGAGTGAGAGCGAGAGTGAGCGGGAGTGAGCAATAGTGAGCGAGCGAAAGTGAGCGAGAGTGAGCGAGAGCGAGAACCTAGGACCCCAGACCTCTGAGGCCAATTACCTAACCACCCAATTCCCCGGGCTGACCTCAAATGGAACTAAAATGATTAGATTCACAATTTAGCATAACACAAATAGAATGTTTTTTCTTACAAGGTGTACAGTAATTCAAACTGTGAATATGTCGAAATTGAAGAACTTGGGGGTTTCCTGCAGCTCTTGAACAACATGTGACGTCGCACTTCTTCTTTCTATAGAAATGTGACATTGTCTTTTGACAAAACAGCAAGGAATGTCGACACATTGGGAGGTAAGTTTTTCTCTTTACAAAAATCTTTTCTTACAATTCAAAACGCAATAAGTAAAATGTACCACTCATTCTAACAATTTCTGTTGGAAAAGATAATAAATAATTGTAATGTCAAAATCTCAGATTCTCCCCCAAAATAATCAAGCAGAAATAAGACTCAAAATTTGGTACTTTTGTAACTTTGGTTCTTTTTAATAAATATCTCATTTATTTTTATTAATTATTTGAATACAACAGTAAATCACAATAAGTA
>NC_135516.1:1292944-1312944 GCF_051989575.1 Stigmatopora nigra
GCTTTGCTGTCCTGGAAATCCATGAGACTGGTGGCTGGCAGCTGTTCCTTCATTGCTGCAATTCCTTAGCATAATTTCCATTTTTTTAGACATTGTAATGGATGGTGTTTACCCTATTTATATTCCAAAGAACCCAAAGAAAAATAGACTCCTGCTGCAATTTGGCAAACCAACCCGTAAGTCCGATCGCCATCCCTCGATGAGGCTTTACATCCCCGAGAGAGGCCAGCCGCTGCAACGAAATCTGATTTGTATCATCTTGACTGTAAAACAGAAACTGGTAAAAACATTGAAAGCATATAGTCCTGTTTCTTTTTGACATGAGTTATATAATTTATTTGCACCACTTCACCACCATAAGCGGAAACGTGGAATCAGTAGGACAGTTAGTCTTGGACAATGGGCACACCGTGTCTCATCTACCGCACCCAGATTCAGACCATGCCCATTAAGGTTCAAACAGGTAAAATTAGCAGAGCATAAAAATTGGCTTGTCATTCACCCAAGATAGACACTGTTTAATATGTTTCCTTTTCTTTACAAGCAGGACAGGTGTTTTTCTTTCTTTTGTAAAAACACTTTCCCCAAAGAATGGTCATTGAGCGAGTTGTTATATCTGATCGTATCTTCCATCGTCTGGTCGTTTCTTTTAACCCTTTGTAAGAAGGTTTAGTCTCAATTGTAACGCTTTCACCTTTTTTTGCATTTGTAGACAATAAAACCAAAATCTGAAAGTTCCCTATTGTTTATGGCATTGCTCGCTGAGCAATAATCTTTGGAGTGGTTGCCGTTTAATTTTATTATGTCAAAAAGTAGTTCACCCCTGTCTCCTCAAACATTTCCACTGAGAGAACCTTCTAACAGTGCATCCCTCTCTCATCTATTTTCATGCTGGTTTGTCAGCAGCATTTGGTATGGACGTTCCCACTTTGGGTCATGCTAGTGTTTCTTCTTTATACCGTAGGTTGAGCACCCAGGCTCCTGGCAATACCATTGGTCCGTTTCTTGTTGAGAAGCACAGTCTCCTTCTGCTCACCCAAATTCAATGCATTTCCTCAAATATTTTTGAATGTAGTCCGCAAGATTAGCCGTATAACAATGCATTTCCTCAAATATTTTTGAATGTAGTCCGCGAGATTAGCCGTATAATCCAGTTTGTGCAGTGAGTAATGCCGATTTGTATGGCCAACCAAATAGGATTTTCATATGTTGTTGTCCAGTTGAACTCGTTTTGTAGGCGGAGGGATTCATAACGAGATATGGAACTTTTTGTCAATCTAGCCAATTATTTTGCTTACACAATTTGTATGCCATTATCAATATAAATCAATGTTTTTTTTTGTAATTTCAAAGTGTGCACTGATATGCCGAGCAGAGGTTAAGTATGCTTTACAACCAACTTAACCCTATAAGTCAGTGGTCTCAAACCGGTTCCACATAGGGCCGCAGTGGGTCCTGGTTTTTGTTCCAACCGATCCAGAGCCGACATTTTAACCAATCAGGTGTCTTTAAAATAAGTAGCACCTGACTCTAATTTACTGATTGGACTAGCAAAAGGTATCCTTGTTGAGTTGGAATGAAAACCTGCACCCAGTGCGGCCCTTTAAGGACCGGTTTGAGACCACTGCTATAAGTTGTGTGGTGGCAATGAAGTAGTGAGTGAAGGAGTGAGTGAGAGGTGTGAGCAAGTGAAGGAGTGAGTGAGAGGTGTGAGCAAGTGAAGGAGTGAGTGAGAGGTGTGAGCAAGTGAAGGAGTGAGTGAGAGGTGTGAGCAAGTGAAGGAGTGATTGAGTGAGTGAGGCAGTGAAAGAGTAAGTGAAGGAGTGAGTGAGTTAGTACATTAGTGAGTGAGTGAGTGAGTGCGTGCGTGAGTGGGAGTGAGTGAGAGTGAGTGAGTGAGTGAGTGAGTGAGTGAGTGAGTGAGTGAGTGAGTGAGTGAGTGAGTGAGTGAGTGAGAGTGAGTGAGTGAGTGAGTGAGTGAGTGAGTGAGTGAGTGAGTGAGTGAGTGAGTGAGTGAGTGAGTGAGTGAGTGAGTGAGTGAGTGAGTGAGTGAGTGAGTGAGTGAGTGAGTGAGTGAGTGAGTGAGTGAGTGAGTGAGTGAGTGAGTGAGTGAGTGAGTGAGTGAGTGAGTGAGTGAGTGAGTGAGTGAGTGAGTGAGTGAGTGAGTGAGTGAGTGAGTGAGTGAGTGAGTGAGTGAGTGAGTGAGTGAGTGAGTGAGTGAGTGAGTGAGTGAGTGAGTGAGTGAGTGAGTGAGTGAGTGAGTGATTGGGTGGGTTAGAGTTAGGGATTTTTCTGTAACATAATATCTTTACCAAACTTCACAATAAAAAATACAAGGAAGATTAGATGCAGATGTCATCTTTTAAATTGTGAGAAATTTATGGAGATGTTTATAATCCAACAGCTTCTTTGTATGTACATTTACAAAATGGATACTTGAAAAGCCCATAAATTATTTTAGAGTGTACCTTGGCGTGTGTACTCATAATCTCATTCTCTTCTTGCTTTGTGTTTGTGTGCATGACATTGCAGGTTGGCTGTGAATTGGGTCCAGTTCTTTCATTGTGTTGCAGTCTGCTGATTTGTTGGGCCATTCAAAGCGGTACATTTAATCTCAACAAACCCACTCAAGCATTTGCACACATACACCCTATAGCAATCAACAACTGTATATACTATGTAGTTCAAAAGCCAAGTGAAAAGTTAACACATGCATGATAATTGTACGAGTGATGGTTATTTTAATTTAGCCATTTTAAAATGTAGGGTATTTTTCTTTCCTTGCCAAAAAACTAGAAACATGTTGCGTTCATATCAAAACACGTGTCTTCAGTTCAACTTTTTTCTAGCTGGTTATATTTGGAGTATGATTAATCCAAATTATTTACCTTATGTAGTACTGTTGTTTTGGCCCTACTTGCGTGTCATCTTGCTGCCCAAGTAGAACTATTCAATTCAGCTTGTTTGCAACTTTCTTTAAATTGGCAGACACAAACATTCTTTTTGACTTTTGCTGTTACAGTGTTCCCTCGGTTATCGCGGTTATTGGGGACCGGGACCACCCGCGATAAGTGAATTTCCGCAAAGTAGGGGTGCCCCTTCAAAAATGCTTAATTTTAATTTAATTAAAATAATGTCTCAATGTAATATTTGTACATATATATTTTTTCCCCCAAAAAACGCGAAGCTCTGAATCCGCGGTGGCTGAACCGCGAAGTAGCGAGGGAACACTGTATTCTTATTTGGTACACACTGTATAGCAATAACAGTTAAAAATCGTCTAAATCACAAGGTCGATCGACACATGATTTGTTCTTCTTTCCGATCTTGTAAAACGAGAGCATTGCAAAGGGGTATTTTCATGTTATATTAATGTTCATCTTCTTAATTATGTGTAGTCATATATTTCTAAAACTCTTGCTGTTGTCTCATATTGACATTGGAAAGTAAAAGTGAAAATAATTGGACTCACTGTTTAGATGGGTGTGTCTGTTAATTACATCAGGGTTCTGGGAAGGCAGTACATTATTATAGGTTTGGGTAAAAACAATAAAGATAGGAATCCACCGCACAGATTAAAGGAAAACAAAATAATGTTCTAAATTTGCAAAAAAGATAATGGTGCTTTCTGATTGATAATGTGTTTTGTGTATATTGGTTTCCACATTTTGCTTGAATTCATTCAATTCGGTTTTAGTATAATGCAATGCAGTTCCAAACTAAGTTTTAATTCATAAGATAAATCTCATTTATACTCCATCTTAAACCTAACACACTTTAAATTTCAGCAGAGGCCACTGATGTAGAGGTCTGTCAGGATGTAAAGACAATTAATAATGTAAGTAATATGTTTTATTGTCATAATCAAACACAATTTCTCTCAAATTTGATTTATTTATTTCTCTCACATTTGATTTATATTCTCTCTCTCTCTCTCTCTCTCTCTCTCTCTCTCTCTCTCTCTCTCTCTCTCTCTCTCTCTCTCTCTTTCTTTCTCTCTCACTCTCTCTCTCTCTCTCTCTCACTCTCTCTCTCTCACTCACTCTCTCACTCCCTCACTCCCTCACTCTCTCACTCTCTCACTCTCTCACTCTCTCACTCTCTCACTCTCTCACTCTCACTCTCTCTCTCTCTCTCTCACTCTCTCACTCTCTCACTCTCTCACTCTCTCACTCTCTCACTCTCTCACTCTCTCACTCTCTCACTCTCTCACTCTCTCACTCTCTCACTCTCTCACTCTCTCACTCTCTCACTCTCTCACTCTCTCACTCTCTCACTCTCTCACTCTCTCACTCTCTCACTCTCTCTATCTCTCTATCTCTCTATCTCTCTATCTCTCTATCTCTCTATCTCTCTATCTCTCTATCTCCCTATCTCTCTATCTCTCTATCTATTTATTTATGTGTTTATATTTATTCATATTTATTTGTATTTATTTATTTTTAGCTCTGCGTGTTGCATTCTCCAGGACCAGCACATGTCATTGTTGAAATTCAAGATAAGGAAAACTTTAACTGCTATCTTTACCCAACAAATCTACTCAATTGCTCATGGACCTTCCTTACCTTGCATCAAAATGCTCAGCTCTATGTCTATATCAGGTATTCTCTCTATTGCCTGCATCCTCCTCGTTGTTGGAATGAACATTTCTAAAGTATTGACAAAATTTTGCATCTGTTGTTTCTATCCTTCCAGCATTTGTGATAATCACAGCACTGTTCACTCCTTTAGTCTATCATCTAAGGAACATTATGGATCAATTTCCATCGCTCCGAGGGAATATAAGAAGCTCTATGTTATCGTCAAATTCAATGTATCCTGGCACCACAAATGGGTTGTGTACAGCTATGTATTTGACGCTGAAATGATGGGTAATAAACAAAATAACGTTGTGAATGTATGATTGGGAGAAAAGTGACTTTTTTTAACCATACACAAATTATAAGACATTGTTTTTTTTGTGCCAAATTCTTATACTACTCACAAAAAAAAAAAAAAAAAAATATATATATATATATATATATATATATATATATATATATATATATATATATATATATATATATATATATATATATATATATATATATATATATATATATATATATATATATATATATATATATATATATATATATATATATATATATATATATATATATATATATATATATATACAAGATTCATTATTATTTGTGCGATTTATTAAGATAATTGTCATATAGCCCCATACCAAGACATGCCATTTATATCTTTGATTAACTAATATGTGCATTCAATTAGCTTAATACTGAGTAGTTCTAACACCAATCAGATTCCCATTTACTGTGATTTGACAGAGGTTTTGCCTGCACCTGGAAATATCTCTGCATCAGTCCAAGATGAAGGGATAGTGTTAAAATGGGATGCGCCTCAAGGTCGTGCAAATTACAACTCCCGATGCTTTGAATATGAGTTGGATGTGGAACTCCAGGTGAACTATATTGTGTACATAGACAAATGTTACGTGAATAAACAAAACTATTATATAAACAAATGTGATTTATATGTGAACAGGAAAAAAATTTAATCAACACCAAGCAGGTGTCTTACACACTCCCAAATACAGATCCTCTATCCACCTATAGAGCAAGGATCAGAGCCAGGAAGCTGTCTTCTTGTTTAGGATCACAATCATGGAGTGACTGGAGTAATACTATCAGTAAGTGATGCCATTCTACTCTAAAACTTACTTTAAGTCAATTCTTCTCAATTTTTTTAAACAATGATAATTTATTTTCATGTGCCTGAACTGCTATTATCCTGCACCTATGGCCTATTACATTGTCTTCGAATGATACCGATTATTAGAGGAGGCCGATAACCAATATTTTATATCATACATCAGAGGGCTGTAATTTTCAACATGGGCAAACCTTAACCATGAGAGACAGAATGTAGAAATAGAAAACAAAAAAAAATCACATTGTTTTATTTTTAAATAAGTTATTTGCAAATCATGGTGGAAAATAAATATTTGGTCAATACCAAAGGTTCATCTCAATACTTTGTAATGTACCCATTGTTGGGAATAACGGAGAACATATGCTTTCTGTAACTATTCACAAGCTTTTAACACACGTTTGCTGGTATGTTGGCCCATTAGTCCATTCAGATCTCTGGTACAGTTATGTCTTCGGTTCTTTTGTTGGGCAACATGGACTTTCAACTCCCTCCTCAGATTTTCTATGGGGTTGAGATCTGTAGACTGGCTAGGCCACTCCAGGACCTTGAAATGCTACTTACAAAGCCACTCTCTTGTTGCCCTGGCTGTGTGTTTGGGATCATTGTCATGCTGAAAGACCCAGCTACGTCCCATCTTCAATCTCCTTGCTGATGAAAGGAGATTTTAAGTCAAAATCTCTCGATACATGGCCCTATTCATTATTTCTCTACACCGGTCAGTCATCCTGGTCACTTTGCAGAAAAACAGCCCCAAAGCATGATTTTCCACCACCATGTTTGGATTGGATTCATTAACTTTATTCATCCCGTATTCGTAAAATTTTGTTGTCACGGTAGCAAGAGGATGAGGATGCAGAAATAGGAAAGGCATTTTCTATCCATATTTATACATTCACAGTGGGTTCGGTGTTTCTTTGGATGCAATTCAGTATACTTTCTTCTCCAAACACGAGAACTTGTGTTTCTACCAAAAAGTTAAATTTTGGTTTCATCTGACCATAACCCATTCTCCCTGTCCTCTTCTGGAGCACCATACGTTTTACCTTTTGCAGATTCAATCTTCCCAGCCTGTCGCTGGGGTCCGTCGACAGCTCTTTGGTTTTGGACGGGTGTCTTTTATATCGATAATGAGTTAAAACAGATGCTATTAATACAAGTAACGAGGGGAGACCTCGTTAGAAGTTAGACCTTTTTGACAGCCAGAAATCTTGCTGGTTTGTCGGTGACCAAATACTTTCCACGCCAATTTGGAAATAAATTCTTTAAAAATTAAACAATGTGATTTTCTTTTCTTTTTTTCCACATTCTCTCTTATGGTTGAAGTTTACCCAGGTTGACAATTACAGGCCTCTCTAATCTTTTCAAATAGGAGAACTTGCACAATTTGTGGTTGACTAAATACTTATTTTTCCCCTGTGTGTATGTATGTATATATATATATATATATATATATATATATATATATATATATATATATATATATATATATATATATATATATATATATATATATATATATATATATATATATATATATATATATATATATATATATATATATATATATATATATATATATATATATATATATATATATATATATATATATATATATATATATATATATATATATATATATATATATATATATATATATATATATATATATATATATATATATATATATATATATATATATATATATATATATATATATATATATATATACATACACACACACATACATGATCAAACTGCTGAAATACACAGCAATAAATCTTAGTGAACGTAATGGACACATATTAACCCATATTTAGTGCAAGTAATGTGCACTAAAATCACAGATTTAATTGTGTACATTTCTTTCACAGAAATAGAACACTCATTTGACACACTCAACATTATGACGATTCTCCCAATTGCACTTGGAATACCCTTGATCTTCCTTATTCTGTTGGTGCTGTTCCGCACTCAGAGGTACTATCCCTTAGTTTGAAATGTGACTGTTAAGTCATTCTACATTTTCACCCTCTTTCTTTTCTTCATTTTGACTGTCACAACTTTTATTTTTAAATACAATAATAGTTAACATAGGGAGGAGTTTAAAGGATGTGTAAGGTGAAAACAAAAAGAGAAATTAAATTAGGTTAGTGATTGGTGTGGTTGCAAAATGAGGATTTAAATGCATTTAGGTTTTTGGATAACCAATGAAAAATCATAAAAGTAAGGATGTTAAGCTTTTTTTTTATCTGGAACATTAATAAAACTAATATTTTGCAAACAACAATCCAAGTGAATACATAAGAGTTTTAAATTGATCAGTTTATACAATGAAAACATCAATCTGCTCTTATGTATAAAAAGCACTTCAATCATATACTAAGCAAAATGCAGAAATGGATTTAAAGGACACATTTCAAGGTGAAGATGAATGCTACAATAGAAAAGAAAAAAGGAACAAAAAGATCCATTTCTAATTTCGAAAGAAACAGCTTAATAAAGACTTGTGAAGATATTTTTTGTACTGTTTTGAGAAGAAAAATATAAACTCTATAACTATAAAATGCACTGTTTCCCTTTTTAGGTTTAAACAGGTTCTATATCCTACAATACCTCGCCCCCCATTAAAGTACAAATATTTCCTGGAAGAAAACAACATGCTCAATGTAAGCTCACACTGCAAAAGCTACATTTTATACGTCAGTACATTATATATGCAACCGGTGGTGTTTGTCTGCGTTGTGGCTCCAAGTTCATTTAAACTTGTTTATGTTATGAAACGAGCATGTTGCCATGCAACCCCTCTCTCTGTCCGTCTCTCTTTCTCCCCCCTTTGAAATCTGTCTAATTATAGTACTATTAAACACATTTGAGTAATATTAAACCACTAGTTACTTTGTTAATATATGGCCAATTAGAAGAAATACAACTTTTTTTTCCAATCCAATATCCTGTTTTTGGTGCTTTTTTTCTCAGAGGGTTGGAACGAATGAATTTGTTCATAGTACACTTAAATGGGAAACGTTTGTTCGAGTTACGAGAATCTCGACATATGAGCTCAGTCCCGGAACGAATTAAGCCCGTATCTCGAGGTACCACTGTATTTTAACAAATAAATGGCTGTGTTAAGACCTACCGTATGCGAGCATGTACAATTGTGTTATTAAATATGTTTATATGTATATGTATATATATATATATATATATATATATATATATATATATATATATATATATATATATATATATATATATATATATATATATATATATATATATATATATATATATATATATATATATATATATATATATATATATATATATATATATATATATATATATATATATATATATATATATATATATATATATATATATTATATATATATATGCATTTCTACTAATGTTCATAATTGAAAAAAATTGCTACAAATGGTATTATTACCAATTCCTTTTTTTATTTTTTGCAGGATGCACAAAAGACAATCCAGTTGGAAAGCATTTTTCCTCAGTGAATTCCAGGAAGAGCAAAATGCAATAGTAACATATCTGAAATAATCCAAATCATTTACTTTCACCAAAACTGCTCGAACTTCATTGTGTATTTTCGTTCTTGTTTGTTCTTAACTCCTCATTATACATCAATTTTATTTGATTGTGACTTTCAATAAATGTTTAAAAATTTATTGTGTGTTAAATTTGGCTTTCATAAACATTTTGGTGATGATTTGTTTGGAGGAGTTAAACGACTTATGTTATGTAATATGTTGTCATGAATTCACTCGCAGTTGGATCAAAGTGCAGGCACACAACGAGAGTACGGATGCATAAATATACCAACAGCGGTCCATGCATTTTCTAGCGAGGCCTTCAATCCAAATCTCAAAAACTATTTTATGGCTATAAAACCTCTACTGCATCTACAGCTGCGACACAAAAAATGATAACCTCATACAATTAAAATATTATTTAGGAATATAGCCTTATTTTACTCACCAAAAATCAATTTTAACTGTACACAATATCTGTGAAATATGAACAATATCCATCCTCCTTTCTTTCTTCCTTCTTTTCTATCGCCATCAAATCTAATGCTGAAAGCGGCATGTCCTGTTGTATTTCTGGCATACGTTTTTCTTCGATTTAGTGCTGAAAATGTTCGTTGCCGGTTGTGAGAGATTTGCTTGCTTTGGAGGTGTCCGACCTTACTTAATGATGTCCAGCTTTTTTTCTTTTGAAAAGTCCATCTTGAAAATGGCTTTAAACCAACACAACAATATATTTGCTTGGGCTGCTTGTTCCAGATACAGTTTGGTAGCTTTGGCCCACCTACTCTATCACGGTGAAAGCGATGACGTATCCCGACGCCAGCGAGAAGGCAATGACGTATCCCTACGCTTGCGACAAGGCATTGTGGTGTTTCCAACTCGAAATCTGATTGGTTAAAGCAACAGTCTAATCGTCGCTTCTTTAATGCAGCAGAGCTCGCAGAACTGATTGTGAAGACCTTGAGGCAGATTTCTGACCCTGGCAACAAATAATGGCCTAAATGTGATTGGTTAAATGCTTCAATATGCAAACACACATCTGGAAGCAGTGCAACCAGGGGGAAAGCAATGAAAGAAAGCTAACAGACAATTTGGAATTATTTGGGTATTATTTAAGTATTGACGGATAAAATATAATATATTATTCAGATATTTCTTAGGCCAGCAGAGAAGGCCCTGACAGCCCGCCACTGCTTTGAGTTGTCGCAGTGGCACGCTGTTCCCATAAGCAGCCTATTGACCACCTAGTTGTCTCATATGTACCTCAAGGCAAATATTTGCTTGGAATTTCACTCATATCTCAATTTCCTGATGTGTCAGGGCACTCATATGTCAAGGTATTACTGTACAGTAATTCCGAGCTAATAATTACCTTGAGATGCAAGACAAATTTTGAGATACCAGCATTCGAGTCGGCCACAAGATTGTGATTTCTTTCTTTCTCACCGCATCTTCCTCATGCAAAGATCTCTACAAGCACTCAGCGGAGCGTTGCATTTTTTTCAGTGTTTTTTTTGCGGTTGTCAGTGCAGAATTAAGGGAAGCACAATAGTTCCAAAGCTAGCCGTTGCAATGCAGGATAGAGCGAAGAAAAGTCATACGATGACAATCGATATTAAGCACAAAATAATCGAAAAACATTAGTAATGTACGCATCACTGAGCAGACTCACCAATACGGCTGGAGAAGATGGAAGTTCGCCTCGAAAGCCGCAGTGGAAAGCATGAACCTGTTTGCCTTGGTTATTGCACAAGAAGGCTTAAATTTAGTGTGTCTGTGTGTACAGGAATCTCCCATATTTACACGCGTATAAGCCACTTGCTAGTCTCAGCCGCACCCTGAAAAGGTCCTTGAAATTTTTGAATTTTACAATTTCTCACCAAACATCCGTTCTCCTGTTACCCATTTTTCACCTCCATATTCATGGAGTAGCTTGGGGGAAAATCTTTTAAAAAATCATCACAAGCAATGTTCCCTCTAATTTTTTGTTGGTCTGGACAGAAAGACAACCTCCATGAGCGCACTGAGTACCAGTGTGAGCGAAATCATCATTGCTCGTTATGGCCATACCAGTATCACACCTGCCCTAAGCAGGTGCATGTCAATGTTCCCTCTAATTCTTCATAAAACATGCTGTAAAACACAAAAAAACATAAGATTGGACAGAGCAACTGCCACTGGCTGCCGCGTAAATGGCGCCATCATGGGGAAAGGGGTAAAAAAATAATAATAATTTGGATTTTATTTACTGCGCGCCATATGATTGCTGCTGTGCAGAGAAGACGAGAGTAGTGCGCAATTGTGCACGCGCGCCGCTTAGAGTGGTATTTTTTTTTAACACATCAACATCCGGGTCCCTACCATTTTAAAAGAACCCCATTCTCATCGCCACTGTGATAACTTTGAAGTTTAGACGACGGAGCCAACTTGGATGCGTACCGTAGGCTTTTCATTGACACTCACAGACAGCCTTTTAACACATCAACATCCGGGTCACTCAGTATGGCCATCAGGTGGCAGTGGTTAAGCCCACTTGTATAACCTGATGTAATTTACCGTTATAGTATCAATATACTACAAGAACCACCAGTTGTTTGTTACTCTGTTAGTAGATGCTGAAATATAACCAATAAAAAGTTTCTCCTGTTTTTGGGTGTTTTTTTATCAGAGGGTGGGAACAAATTAATTTGTATTAATTTCATTTCTATGGGAAACATTGATTTGAGATGCGAGTAAATTGACATACAAGCTCTGTCACAGAATGCATTAGGCTTGTATCTCAAGTCAGGACTGTATTGCTTTGAAATAACATTTTCTTTCTGATAAAACACGTTTTTTCCGTATTCAATTCAAACTTGTTCTGTGACTGTAAAATTTTAATGTACAGATAGTTTATCCATTTAAAAATATCATATTTAGGAATCTGTATTTTATAACACGTTAACCCATTTTGCCTCAAAGTTCCCTGTGTTCTTTTTCGTTCTACTCCAACCACCATGGGGAGTCAGTCAAAAAATGTGAGGAGCGAAATACAGCTTCACCTATCAGACCGTAAGCAGAAGATGTCGCAGAAGACTATCTGATCTGTACGGTAATTTATACAGATAGTGGACAAAGAAAGAGAGTCTTCTTCTTTCGATTGGTCAACATTTCATCTGTCCAACAGGTGGTTGTATTTCCCCTGGCGCGCCTGTCCATTAGCCTAGTAACACATCCAGTAGTCCTTGGAGTGTATAAGAAACCCCTCAGAATCGTTTAGGAGTTTTGTAATGAACACACCGCGGTGTGGGGCACTCAGGCACATCATTGCTGGAGATGAGTCTCAGCTGGTAGGAAAGTTAGATCCACAGCTTACTCCTACGCATCCAAATGAGCGCATCCAAGTCACTCTTTGTGGACTGTACAGAGCAATTATATAATAATGTATTATTGTATATATATTTTACAAAACACACAAGATCAAGCAAAAAAAAAAAGAATTTCACCTTAAAGTGAAGCTAACATTTGAGATTTCAATGTCAATCTTACCGCAAAAACAACAAAAAGAACCTTTTTTTATCGCTGAACTCTGTCTTTTACAATATGTTACTGTTGATTTATGTTTATCATCCCAATGAAAATGTTTATGCCTTGCCTTCATCTGACTGAATGACTCACGGGCAATTTTTTAAGTGTTTAAGTGTTACTGCTATGCACGTCGCACTGGGAAGCCCAAACAGTTTAATCATGATGCCCAGGTGCGTACAACCACCAGAAATTGCCCAAGTTATCTTATGTCTATGACCAGTGGAATTGGTTCAACATGGAGGGAGCCTGAAGATTCTGGTGAGGAGGACGTCGTTGAGGAAATTGATTTTTTCGCTGGTGTTTCGGAATCCGATAGTGAATTCTTCGACCACTTCAGACCCCGAGACCTTCCACTGGAGGAAGATTACCCCTATATTTCCCCCAACAATTCCTACTCCAAATACCCCGACCAGCAATTACAGAGTGGGCTGACCACCTATTATGGGCCACCACGTGATGGCGGGGGTGCTATGCAATCCTCCCAGAGGAGGCGCCGAGCGCCACGCCTGGACACACTAACCACTGTCCAAGTTACGCGCCCGACCTCGTCCGTCCAAGCTCCTCACCCGACCACGCCTTTCCTAGTGCCAGAAGTTACTCGGTCGACCACGCTTTTCCAAGTGCCTGAAGTTACTCGGCAGACCTCGCTGTTCCAGTTGCTCCAAGATAATCGGCCGACCTCGCTGTCTGAAAGAGAGTCTTCTTCTTCCGATTGGTCAACATTTCATCTGTCCAACAGGTGGTTGTATTTCCCCTGGCGCGCCTGTCCATTAGCCTAGTAACACATCCAGTAGTCCTTGTGACCTGTGGTGCGTGCCAGTGTGTCAGGAGTGGCTTGATTGCCCCTCCTCGCATGATGTCATGATTGTTATCAGCCGTGGCTAATTAGGTGATTAGGTTTTTTGGGGCTATTTAAGCATTATGGTTTTTGTTGAATGTTTGTCGGATCGTCTGGTTTCATTCCCTGTGTTTCCATGTTTGTCATGCCGTTCGCTGATGCCACGCCACGCTGCATGTTCCTTTTCTGTAGTAGTAAGTGATCAAGCCAAGCTGTTTATGTTATGTTTTTCCCGTTTATTAAACCAAGCAACAAGAGCAACATATCTGCCTCCCCTTTTCCATTTGCTTCGGCGACTCCACACCTGGGTTGACCTTCCCCCTGATCGCGTCGCACTACGCGACGGGATTGTAACACAGTGGTCAACAGCTGTTAATTGGCCCCTCTGCTAGAAAAAGACTCAACTTTCCTACAAACATTTTCTACCTTGTTATTATGTGGGCCTTTTGAATATTTATACTGGTCATCAGTGGCGGTCCGTGCATTTCCTTTTGGCGCCTTCAGCACAAAACTATTTTATGGCTATTTAACCTCTATTGCATCTACAGCAACGACACAAAAAACAATCAATAATAACCTCATACAATTACAATATCATTAAGGAATATAGCCATATTTTACTCACCAAAAATAGTTTTTAACTGTATACAATATCAATCCTCCTTACTTTCCTCGTTTTCTATTGCCATCGAAGCTAATGCTGAAAGTCGAGCCTGTCCTGCAGTATTTTTGGCATACGGTTTTATTCGATTTAGTGCTGAAAATGTTTATTCCCGGTTGTGACAGGCTTGCTTGCTTTGGAGGTCCGACCTTTCTTAATGATGTCCAGTTTTTTTTTCTTGAAAAGTCTGTCTTGAAAATGGCTTTGACAGTAAATCTGCAAACAAATCAGTTTCTTCTCCTCCTTCAGTCATTGCGGGTTGACAAAACCGCTATAAAATCAACACAACAATATATTTGCTTGAGCAGCTCGCTACAGATACAGCTTACTAGCTCTGACTAGTCCACTCTATCACTAGCCAATTATAGTTGGTGAAAGCGATGACGTATCCCTACACCTGCGACAAGGCAATGACCTATCCCTACACCTGCGAGAAGGCCTTGGTGTCACCAAATCGAATTTTGATTGATTAAAGCAGCAGTCTTATTGACGCTTGTTTATTGCAGCAAAGCCTGCAGAACTGATTGTAAAGGCCTTGAGGCAGATTTGTGACCATGGCAACAAATAATGGCTGAATAGTGATTTGTTAAATGCTTCAATAAGAAAACACACATATGGGAGGAGTTCAACCAGGGGAAAAGCAATGAAAGGAGGCTAACAGACAATTTCCACAGTGTGGTTCACCGGGATGTCGAAACTCCATGTTAACAAGTTACAGATAACAACATTCATTTAGAATAAGAAGTTACAGATAACAACATTCCTTTAGAATAACAAGTTACCGATAACAACATTCATTTAGAATAACAAGTTACAGATAACAACATTCATTTAGAATAACACGTTACAGACAAAAACATTCATTTAGAGCAGGGGTCTCAAACCCGCGGCCCACGGGCACCTGCGGCCCGCGGGATGATAATTTGCGGCCCGCGTCTTAATATGCAAGATTAATGCCCGTGCGGCCCGCAAGATTGATATGAATGACACGGTGTTCGGAGCTGGATGAACCAATCACGGTGAAGTGTACGGCTCTGTAGGGCGGGAAATTGGCCGGGCTGTCCAGTGCCTCGCTCACTCACTCATTCATTCCTCCACTCAGCTGGGCAGAGGAGAAGCCGTGAAGCCGATCACTCCGCTCGGCTAGCTGCCTTAATCCAATACGATCGGAGAGCAAAAGTGCGCATGCGCCACAGACCCGCGCGATTCAAAGTCAAACGGTCAAATCGAAAGTGCGAACGCACCACAGAACCGCGCGACTGAAAGTTAAAAATTCAATCCGAGACTCATTCCCAGTGTACAACCATATTACAGCCCCAGAGATGTCTGTTTTAAAGCCTGTCGTGAAGAGAAAGGTCAGTGATGAGCACAGACAGTTTCAAGAAAAGTGGGGAGTACAATATTTCTTTGTTGAGCACAGAGGCACCCCGACGTGTCTCATTTGCACTGAAAAAGTTGCAGTCCACAAGGAATACAATTTGAAACGTCATTATGCTACGAGACATGCTGAGGAGTACGAGAAATACCAGGGAGATGAGAGAGCCAACCAGGTTGACAGTCTTAAAACAAGTCTTCTGAGGCAACAGGGTTTTTTCAAGAAGGCTACAAAAGAAAGCAATGCAGCAGTCGGAACTAGCTACGCCGTTTGTGAGCTGATTGCCAAGGCAGGAAAGCCATTCACAGAATGTGAATTTATCAAAAGTGCATATTACAGGCTGCACATATTGTCTGTCCAGAAAAGAAAAGTCAGTTCAACAACATCAGCCTTTCTGCCAACACCGTGGTAGAATGCATTTCTGACCTGTCAAGTGACATTTATGATCAACTTTGTGAGAAAGCGCAAAGTTTCAGTGAATATTCAGGGGCTCGTGATGAGACCACAGACATCACAGACACTGCCCAGCTTGCAATATATGTCCGTGGTGTTGATGACAATTTTGAAGTGTTGGAGGAGTTGCTCACAATAATTCCAATGCATGGCCAGACCACCGCTAAGGAATTATTTCACAAGCTGTGTGATGCCATTCAGAATGCCGGTTTGCCATGGAAGAGCTTTGTTGGAATAACAACTGATGGAGCCCCATCAATGATTGGGAGGAAGAATGGACTGGTAGTACTGGTTCAAAAAAAACTGGAAGAGGAGGGTGTGGAAGAGGCCGTAGCTCTGCACTGCATTATCCATCAGCAGGCCCTTTGCAGCAGATGCCTGAAGTTTGACAATGTGATGTCAGTCGTTGTGAAATGCATCAACCAAATCAGATCCAGGGGCTTAAAGCATAGAAGGTTTCGTGCTTTTTTGGAGGAAATGGAGTCTGAATATAGGGAAGTGCTCTACTTCACTGAGGCACATTGGCTCAGCAGGGGAAATGTGTTGAAGATATTTTTTTAGTTGAGAGCAGAAGTAAAAGACTTCATGGAGATAGACGGGGTTGCTGTTCCTGTGCTAAGTGGTCCCAAATGGCTCATGGACTTAGCTTTTCTTGTTGATATCACACATGAGCTTAATGTACTGAACAAGAAGCTACAAGGCCAGGGGCAACTTGTCAGTGCTGCCTATGACAACGTGAGAGCATTCTGCACTAAACTTGGGTTATGGAAACCCCAGCTCTCTCAGACAAACCTTTTCCATTTCCCAGCATGCAAGGCTCTTATGGATGCAGGCACACCATTCAGTGGTGAGAAATATGTGGAGGCCATTTCGAAGCTGCAGGAGGAATTTGATCACAGCTTTGCAGACTTCAAGACACACAAAGCCACATTTCAAATTTTTGCGGACCCCTTCTCCTTTGATTTGCAAGATACCCCTCCTGAGCTTCAAATGGAGCTCATTGACTTGCAGTGCAACTCTGCACTCAAAGCCAAGTTCAGGGAAATGAGTGGCGAAGCAGACAACCTTGGGCAATTTTTGAGAGTTGACCCCCAGTTTCCCTGAACTTTCCCAAATGTTCAAGCGGACCATGTGCCTTTTTGGGAGCACATACTTGAGTGAAAAACTCTTCTCCACCTTGAAATTCAATAAGTCCAAGTATAGGTCCAGACATACTGATGAGCATCTTCAAGCTCTATTGAGGTTCTCCACTGCTTCCTCCCTCAAGCCAAATGGGACTCAGCTATGTGAGAAGAAGCGTGGCCAGGTCTCTAGCAGCAAGAAGTAAAGTTCAGAAAGTTAAAATTTAAAGAGCTGTTAATACAGACATTTGAAACGAAATAAAAATAATTATTTTTTTCTACTTAGACAGCCACTGTATATCTACTGTATTCTCATTATTATTTTATTTTTTTTATTACTTATTGATTTTTTTCATCTAAGTTAATTTATTTAATTCATTATTTTTTGTTAAAAAAATTAAGATATTTGATAACGTTGGAATGTTTTATCAGAGCTTTTCTTGTGGAAATCCTGATGTGGCCCAGTCTCACCCAGACTCTGCCTCTTGCGGCCCTCAGGTAAATTGAGTTTGAGACCCCTGATTTAGAGTAAAAAGTTACAAATAACAATATTCATTTAGAATAACAAGTTGCAGACAACAACATTCATTTAGAATAACAAATTACAGATAACAACATTCTTTTGGAATAACAAGTTGCAGATAACAACATTCCTTTAGATTAACACGGGCATTGATTCACGGCCAAACAAAGTAGTCATAACAGTAAATACTATAGTGACGGAAGACAAAAAAAGTAGTTATAGCTGTAGATACTGTAATTTACACCGGCATAGAAAACATTGAGATTAATCTTTGAATTAAGGTTCTCAGCAACTCATTTTGAATATATATTTCCTTAAATAATGGGAAATTATTTAGAATTTTGTTCTTATTTTAAACGGCAGAGCACTTCCACTTGATGGACAAATAATTTTACTGCAATTGGGTCCGGCACCGGGTTAAAAGTGCACTTTTTACTGGAAAATCAAGCACCCTGGGCTCGGTTATAGTTTCTAAATATCGCCAGTACTTTTATTTATGCTGCGGTATTCGTATTTATTCATTTAATGCTGTTTAGGCAGGATTTAAAGTCTTTTTAGTGCATTTTGGGTTTTTTCGCCATTGACGTCCATGGCTGTCTTTTACCGGGGAAATCACTAACCTGGGCTGGGTTTAAGGTTAAGAGCGCCAGTATCTGCATTTAATCATTAAATGCCATTTCCCGCATGATTTTAGCACATTATATATTATAAATATACAAAATATTCCCGAATACTCTTGTCAGGGGAAGAGTATTCAGGAATATTTTTTTTAAGCAGCAGCACCTTTGGAAACCTTAATTCAAAGATTAATCTCAATGTTTTCTATGCTGGTGTAAATTACAGTATCTACTGTTATAACTACTTTGTTTGGCCATGAATAAATGACCTTGTTATTCTAAATGAATGTTATTATCTGTAACTTGTTATTCTAAATGAATGTTGTTATCAGTAACGGGCCGTATATCGCCCGCGGGCCGAGGTTGAAAAACAGTACACACACACGACCGGGGGGGAGTGGCGCGTCGGCAAAATCTCCTTCGGCTAGATTGTCGGTCGGCCAATTAGTCGTTCGGCTAATTCTACGTTCAGCCAGATGCCCTTTCGGCCAGACGCCAGTTGGCTAAATGTCTTTCGACAAGTAGACCGTGTGCCGTTCATGAAAGACCTGTAGACGGTGCTGCAGCCGCTACATCAACTGCTAAAGAAGGAAGCTGAATGTGCAGCAGCATTCAAAGATGCAAAAGTACAGTTAGTAAAAAAAACTCAGTAATAGTTCACTATGACACCAACAAACCCCTGAGATTAGCTTCAGATGCACCCCCTTATGGGATAAAGGCGGTTTGCATTGCGTACATTGACAGAGGCAGAAAGTAAATACAGTCATATAGAGAATGAGGCTTTGACCATAATTTTTGGCGTGACAAAATTTCATAGATATTTATATGGCTGCAAGTTCAGTTTAATAACTAACCACAAGCCTCTTCTTGCCATTTTGGGATCCAAGTCTGAAATACCCACTTTAGGTCAGTGCGAATGCTGAAACTGATGGCTTATGGCTACAGTATAGAGTACAGAACGTTAGCAGAAAAGACCATTGCGGATGCGTTATCTAGACTCCCGGGGATGGAAAAGGATAATACAGCGTAGGAAAACAGCATCTTATATTTCTCAGTAGTGGATGAGCTTCCCGTGCAGGCTAGAGAGATAGCACAGAGCACTCTCAAGGACCCAGTCCTATGCATAGTACTGGAGCTGACTCGGTCTGGATGTCCAAGTCATAACAAGGACAAGAAACTGAAACCATACTTTTCCCGGAAAAATTAAGTCTGTGGAACAAGGTTATATATTGTGGTGAATTTGAGTTATCGTTCCACCAGCACACCGAGAGCAACTACTACATTATATTCACCAAAGCCACCTGGAGGATACAGGATGAATGCCATGGCCAGCACCTACTTGTGTTGGCCACAGCTGGACAGTGAAATAGAACATACAGTACAACAATGTGATGCCTGTCAGAGTGTGAGGAAGCTACCAGCAGCAGCATCCCTACACTGCTGGCAGTGGCCGACTAGAGTTTGGCAGCGAATACATATTGACTTTGCAGAGAAAGATCAACACCTCTTTTTAGTATTAGTGGACACAAAATAGCTTGAGGTCATCGCCATGGCAACAACCACAGCAGAC